>NC_059210.1:10070990-10245990 GCF_020615455.1 Coregonus clupeaformis
TGGCCCAGCGTCATCCGGGTTTGGCCGGTGTAGGCCGTCATTGTAAATAAGAATTTGTTCTTAACTGACTTGCCTAGTTAAAAAAAAAAAAAAAAAAAAAAAAAATCCCCATTAATGAATCCCCATAACTGTATGTCTTGGTGTGGTTTCAGGGGCTTCAGCACAACAGATGATGATGAGGAGGCGGCTCAACAGCGGAGGAGAAAGGCTTGTGAAGAGAGGATGAAAAAGACAGAGATGGAGGAGTCCAGCAGCAGCACCGTGACAATAGAGGTCAACAACACTCACAGGTACGCAACACAGGACAACCACAGTGGGGACAAATCCTTGAAAACAGAAATAGATATGTCTTCTACAAATTCAGGTAGAACCTCCCCATTCACTCCACTTGTTTTCTCCCTCCTGAACAAGACCCCGATCTATAGAAAGATCCCATCTGAGAGGTGGTTTCTTCAGATCTCTTGGTCTTTGATACCTCTTTGCTTTATCTTGGCCAGATCGCAGTTGTAAATGAGAACTTGTTCTCAATTGGCTTACCTGGTTAAATAAAGGTGAAATATATATATTAATTTTTAGATACCCCCTACAGATACAAAATGACAATCAAACACTCTTAGAAAAAGGTTCTACATAGAACCATAAAGGGTCGTAATGCTTGTCTCTGTAGAAGAACCCCTTATGGTTCCAGGTAGAACCTTTTCCACACATCAAATAACCTATTTAGAACCCTTGCTTACATAGAGATGGTTCCAAAGAACACGGTTATATGTAGAACCCTTTCCCTGTTTGTTTCTGTGTTAATCCACAGCTGCTAGTGACTGGTGTGTTCTCTCCTGACCACAGTGGGACAGAGACAGAGTCCTCCTCCTCCAGTGTGGAGGTGAGCTCCTCAGGAGGAGGTGAAGGAGGTGAGGAGGATGCAGTACTCCTGGACCGCCTGGCCAAGCGGGAGGAGCGCAGACAGAAGAGGTTGAAGGAAGCACTGGATAGACAGAAGAAGTTCGACCCTACCATCACCGACAGCAATGAGAGGACACCTCCTCTAGTGGGTGCCACCGAGACACAGACGAGGAGAAGGAGGAGAAACCAGCCCAGGAGGAGGTGACCACAAACTCCTGGAGTAGAGAGGAGGAGGAGAAGGAGGATGTGAAAGAAGCACCCACAAAGGAGGAAAAGCCTGAAACCATGGCACAGAAAGCTGAGGAGGTGGAGGGTAAGAAAGAGGTAGAGTATGACTTCCTACTTTGACATGAGTGAGCACAATTGTTGGACGGGGGTGGTATTGTATTTACAGAAAGTTGTATTGACACAAAATCTATTTTATCTCATAGGAAGAGGTTGAGGAAACGCAAATAGTACCAGGAAAATGTATTGAATTTGTTGTACCCGCTACAACACTACAAGAGTGCGGGTTTGAAATATCCATTATGCCCAAGATGGAGATAGAAAAGAAAGCCGTTGAAGATATATCTAAGAAAGAAGAGGAAGAAAAACAGAAGAAAGAGATGGAAGAAAAAGAGGCTACAGAAAAAGCTGCAAAACTCAAGAAAGAAGAAGAAGAGAAAGCTAAAACATCTAAGCAAGCAGAGGAAAAGCAGAAAGCAGAGGTATCGGTGTGACTTTTAGGGTGATTGCTTCCATTCAAAATCCTGGATAACTCCAATGTTCCTCATTAGTTTCTTATAGCACATACAGTGCATTCAGAAAGTATTCAGACCCCTTGACTTATTCCACATTTATTTAGGTTACAGCCTTATTCTAAAATAGATTAAATCGTTTTTCTCCCCTCATCAATCTACACACAATACCCCATAATGACAGAGCAAAAACAGGTTTTTGTTGTACAAAAAATAAATACAAAAACGAAAATATCACATTTACATAAGTATTCAGACCATTTACTCAGTACTTTGTTGAAGCCCCTTTGGCAGCGATTACAGCCTCGAGTCTTCTTGGGTATGACGCTACAAGCTTGGCACACCTGTATTTGGGGAGTTTCTCCCATTCTTCTCTGCAGATCCTCTCAAGCTCTGTCAGGTTGGATGGGGAGCGTTGCTGCATAGCTATTTTCAGGTCTCTCCAGAGATGTTAGATCGGGTTCAAGTCCGGGCTCTGGCTGGGCCACTCAAGGACATTCAGAGACTTGTCCCAAAGCCAATCCTGCGTTGTCTTGGCTGTGTGCTTAGGGTCGTTGTCCTGTCGGAATGTGAACCTTTGACCCAGTCTGAGGTCCTGAGCGCTCTGGAGCAGGTTTTCATCAAGGATCTCTCTGTACTTTGCTCCGTTCATCTTTCCCTCGATCCTGACTAGTCTCCCAGTCCCTGCCGCTGAAAAACATCCCCACAGCATGATGCTGCCACCACCATGCTTCACCGTAGGGATGGTGCCAGGTTTCCTCCAGACGTGACGCTTGGCATTCAGGCCAAAGAGTTCAATCTTGGTTTCATCAGACCAGAGAATCTTGTTTCTCATGGTCTGAGAGTCTTTAGGTGCCTTTTGGCAAACTCCAAGCGTGCTGTCATGTGCCTTTTACTGAGGAGTGGATTCCGTCTGGCCACTCTACCATAAAGGCCTGATTGGTGGAGTGCTGCAGAGATGATTTTCCTTCTGGAAGGTTCTCCCATCTCCACAGAGGAGCTCTGGAGCTCTGTTAGAGTGACCATTGGGTTCTTGGTCACCTCCCTGACCAAGGCACTTATCCCCCGATTGCTCAGTTTGGCCGGGTGGCCAGCTCTAGGAAGAGTCTTGGTGGTTTCAAACTTCTTCCATTTAAGAATGATGGAGGCCACTGTGTTCTTGGGGACCTTCAATGCTGCAGAAATGTTTTTGTACCCTTCCCCAGACCTGTGCCTCGACACAATCCTGTCTCGGAGCTCTACGGATAATTCCTTTGACCTCATGGCTTGGTTTTTGCTCTGACATGCACTGTCAACTGTGGGACCTTATATAGACAGGTGTGTGCCTTTCCAAATCATGGTCCAATCAATTGAATTTACCACAGCTGGACTCAAATCAAGTTGTAAAAACATCTCAAGGATGATCAATGGAAACAGGATGCACCTGAGCTCAATTTCGAGTCCCATAGCAAAGGGTCTGAATACTTATGTAAATAAGGTATTTCTGTTATGTTTTTTTCAAAAAAACTGTTTTTGCTTGGGGTGTTTTGTGTAGATTGGTGAGGAAAATATTTAATCCATTTTAGAATAAGGCTGTAACGTAACAGAATGTGGAAACGGTCAAGGGGTCTGAATGCTTTCAGAATGCACTATACATGTACTGTATGCACAGTAAGCTATGCTCAACAACACATTTCTAATCAAGATGTTTCAATGACACATGTAGACGATTTATTTGTGTTATCCAGGTTTTTCTCCGTTTTATGTCTTCGCTGTTTGGGGCAGATGATTGCATCCCGCTGGGCACAAACGTCAGTTAAACGTCTGGTTTTTATGTACATTTGGTTGAGTTGAGTCAACTAATGTGAATTCAACGTGAAATCAACAAAACATTTCACCATGTCATTCGATTTAGTTAAAAAGTTGAGTGACAAAAATATGAAATGCCCTTACGTTGATGACTTTTTGCAAATCCAGTTAGTTTCCCATGTTGATTCAGCGTCATCACATAGATTTTATGGGTAGAATTTACATGGAAACAGCATCGATTCAATTGGTTTTTGCCCAGTAGGATCTTCCATATCCACATTATTCCATGCGTCAAGTCGTGGTCACAGATTACAGAGTGGTCACAGTGTGTTGCTTTGCATCATTGATAATTGGGGCAGTTGTTTCCTAGCCTGGTCCCAGATCAGATTATGCTGTTTTACAAACTCCTATGGTCATTGTCATGTAAAAAGTTTGGCATAACCACAACCATAGGAATTAACTACTGTATACAACACAAACAGATCTGGGACCAGGCTAGTTGTGTCCTCCTGGTTATGTCACAGTGTTGTCACAGTGTTGTCAGAGTGTGTGTTTGGTCTGCATCAACGTACCTCTGCATTGCTCTCACCTTGCAGGCTGAAGTGGAACCGCACATGGAGCGAAATGCTCCATGTGGAGCTAAATGATAAAAACATGTTTTCAGCCTGTTTCAGACTATTTTGCCTTGCTTCTACCGTCTGCATATGTACTGTAGATAGATGCCAGTTGTTTGACTCCTCCTCCTTTTTTCTCCTTTGTTCCGGCCCACCAAGGAGAAGTTGAAAAAGCGGGTAAGATCAAACATGAATTTGGAGTCAAATAGACCTTCACATGCATATTTTTGTATTTTCTAAATCATAGAAAATCATAGGAAATGGGCATATTATTATTTTTTTGTTGTCATTATTGGACGTTTGATGCAGGAGGCTGAGAAAGTGGAGGTGGAGATACCGAAGCTAAGATCAGTCAAGAAAGACGAGGTGAGTCTATCTCTCTCTATCATACTCTGTCCATCCGACAAACGAGTTGTCTTGTTGTACTACCACTTTGAAACAGTGGTCCATCACTAATCCATTGGGATCTCTTTGCTTTCCATTGGTCTATCAGATCCATTGGTCTATCAGATCCATTGGTCTATCAGATCCATTGGTCTAGCACATCCATTGATCTATATATCCTCAAAAAATCAGATCCTCAAAAAATTCTACAGCTGCACCATCGAGAGCATCCTGACTGGTTGCATCACCGCCTGGTATGGCAACTGCTTGGCCTCTGACCGCAAGGCACTACAGAGGGTAGTGCGTACGGCCCAGTACATCACTGGGGCAAAGCTCCCTGCCATCCAGGACCTCTATACCAGGCGGTGTCAGAGGAAGGCCCTCAAAATTGTCAAAGACTCCAGCCACCCTAGTCATAGACTGTTCTCTCTGCTACCGCACGGCAAGCGGTACCGGAGTGCCAAGTCTAGGTCCAAAGACTTCTCAACAGCTTCTACCCCCAAGCCATAAGACTCCTGAACAGCTAATCATGGCTACCCGAATATTTGCACTGCCCCCCACCCATCCTTTTACGCTGCTGCTACTCTGTTAAGTATTTATGCATAGTCACTTTAACTCTACCCACATGTACATATTACCTCAACTACCTCAACTACCGGTGCCCCCCGCACATTGACTATGCAACGGTACCCCCCTGTATATATAGCCTCCCTACTGTCACTTTATTTTACTGTATATATAGCCTCCCTACTGTCACTTTATTTTACTTCTGCTCTTTTTTTCTCAACACTTTTTTGTTGTTGTTTTATTCTTACTTTTTTTGTTTAAAATAAATGCACTGTTGGTTAAGGGCTGTAAGTAAGCATTTCACTGTAATGTCTGCACCTGTTGTATTCGGCGCATGTGACCAATAAAATTTGATTTGATTTGATTTGATTTGATATCACTGATTTCTGATGAACAGAAGGAGTCCACCCCCTCCAAGCAGAAGAACGGAGGTGTGTCTCGCTCCACCGAGGCGGAGGACCAGGAGCGTCTGGAGGAGGAGAGGAAGCTGGAGGAGCTGAAGCATCGTCGTGACGAGGCAGACAGCGAGGAGTTTGAGAAGATGAAGCAGAAACAGCAGGAGGCTGAGGCTGAGCTGGAGGAACTGAAGAAGAAGAGGCAGGGGAGGAAGAAGATCATAGAGGAGGAGGAGAAGCAGAGGAAGGCAGAGCTGGCAGAGAAAAAGGCCATAGAGCAGGTGGGACGGACGACGAGGAGGGGGGACAGACAGACAGACAGACAGACAGACAGACAGACAGACAGACAGACAGACAGACAGACAGACAGACAGGGATCCAGTTGAAACAGAAGCGAAATGCTCCATGTGGAGCTAAATGATAAAAACATGTTTTCAGCCTGTTTCAGACTACTTTGTTCCATTTCTTGCCTAGTGAACGACTCTAACCCTAACCCTAGCTTCATGTCCACATCCCAGTTCAACCCTAACCCTAGCCTCAACCACAACCTTAACCCTAACCCTAGCTTCATGTCCATATCCCGGTTCAACCTTAACCCTAGCTTCAACCACAACCCCAACCCTAGCCTCAACTACAACCCCAACCCTAGCCTCAACTACAACCCCAACCCTAGCCTCAACTACAACCCCAACCCTAGCCTCAACTACAACCCCAACCCTAGACTCAACTACAATCCTAACCCTAACCCTCAACTACAACCCCAACCCTAGACTCAACTACAATCCTAACCCTCAACTACAACCCCAACCCTGGCCTCAACTACAACCCCAACCCTAGCCTCAACTACAACCCCAACCCTAGACTCAACTACAACCCCAACCCTAGACTCAACTACAACCCCAACCCTAGCCTCAACTACAACCCCAACCCTAGACTCAACTACAATCCTAACCCTCAACTACAATCCTAACCCTCAACTACAACCCTAACCCTAGCCTCAACTAGAACCATAACCCTAAACCTCAACCCTCATGATAACAATAACAACTCAATGGTCCATTGCTGTGGTTTTTACAGGAGGAGAGGAAGAGGTTGAAGGAAGAGATTAGAGCAAAGAAGAAAAGAGGCTGCAGAGAAGAAGAAACAGATAGAGGAATCAGCCGACGAAGACAAGAAACCCTTCACATTGGGCGTAACGCCCAGGGGCAAGGTGAGGCGCTACAGCCTACCGTATGATGATGTCATTACAGTAACGGAGAGTATTGGGAAAATGCAAATGACACCTTGGGTTTATTTTGTGATGCATGGCAGATATTGAGATGCAACGTGTTCCTGCAAAGCAATACAATGCCTTGAGTAAAGCTCCATAGAATAATTGAATACTAACATGACAAATGAAATCAAATCAAATTTTATTTGACACATGCGCCGAATACAACAGGTGTAGACATTACAGTGAAATGCTTACTTACAAGCCCTTAACCAACAATGCAAAGTAAAAAAAATAAAAAAAAGTGTTAAGCAAAAAAAATAAAAGCAAATAACTAAAGAGCAGCAGTAAAATAAAATAACAGTAGGGAGGCTATATACAGGGGGTACCGGTACATAGTCAATGTGCGGGGGCACCGGTTAGTCGAGGTAATTGAGGTAATATGTACATGTGGGTAGAGTTAAAGTGACTATGCATAAATAATAAACAGAGTAGCAGCAGAGAGAGAGAGATAGAGAGAGAGGGAGAGAGAGAGGAGAGAGAGAGAGAGATAGAGAGAGAGGGAGAGAGAGAGGAGAGAGAGAGAGAGATAGAGAGAGAGGGAGAGAGAGAGAGAGAGAGAGAGAGAGAGAGAGAGAGAGAGAGAGAGAGAGAGAGAGAGAGAGATAGAGAGAGAGGGAGAGAGAGAGGAGAGAGAGAGAGAGAGAGAGAGAGAGAGAGAGAGAGAGAGAGAGAGAGAGAGCTTTGTGCGTCTCAACATGTAAACACGGTTAAGCCAAATAGATATGCATCAGCTGTGTGTTGTATCATGTGTATTTACAAGTTTAATCAAGGTATTCTACTCTCTGTGTTTTTAGATTGGGGAGAGGGCAGAATTCTTAAACCAGAGAGCACAGAAAGGGTGAGCATTCCTTGCCTTTTATTTCTAGTGTTGAATCATGTAAACCTCCAGTATACTGCATCATACTCATGTTTCCTGTGTTCTACAGCTGTACTCATGCTTCCTGTGTTCTACATTCTACAGCTGTACTCATGTTTCCTGTGTTCTACAGCTGTACTCATGCTTCCTGTGTCCTACATCCTACAGCTGTACTCATGTTTCCTGTGTTCTACAGCTGTACTCATGTTTCCTGTGTTCTACATCCTACAGCTGTACTCATGTTTCCTGTGTTCTACAGCTGTACTCATGTTTCCTGTGTTCTACATCCTACAGCTGTATTCATGTTTCCTGTGTTCTCAAATCAAATCAAATCAAATCAAATTTTATTGGTCACATGCGCCGAATACAACAGGTGCAGACATTACAGTGAAATGCTTACTTACAGCCCTTAACCAACAGTGCATTTATTTTAAACAAAAAAGTAAGAATAAAACAACAACAAAAAAGTGTTGAGAAAAAAAGAGCAGAAGTAAAATAAAGTGACAGTAGGGAGGCTATATATACAGTAAAATAAAGTGACAGTAGGGAGGCTATATATACAGGGGGGTACCGTTGCATAGTCAATGTGCGGGGGCACCGGCTAGTTGAGGTAGTTGAGGTAATATGTACATGTGGGTAGAGTTAAAGTGACTATGCATAAATACTTAACAGAGTAGCAGCAGCGTAAAAAGGATGGGGTGGGGGGGGCAGTGCAAATAGTCCGGGTAGCCATGATTAGCTGTTCAGGAGTCTTATGGCTTGGGGGTAGAAGCTGTTGAGAAGTCTTTTGGACCTAGACTTGGCACTCCGGTACCGCTTGCTGTGCGGTAGCAGAGAGAACAGTCTATGACTAGGGTGGCTGGAGTCTTTGACAATTTTGAGGGCCTTCCTCTGACACCGCCTGGTATAGAGGTCCTGGATGGCAGGGAGCTTTGCCCCAGTGATGTACTGGGCCGTACGCACTACCCTCTGTAGTGCCTTGCGGTCAGAGGCCAAGCAGTTGCCATACCAGGCGGTGATGCAACCAGTCAGGATGCTCTCGATGGTGCAGCTGTAGAATTTTTTTGAGGATCTGAGGACCCATGCCAAATCTTTTTAGTCTCCTGAGGGGGAATAGGCTTTGTCGTGCCCTCTTCACGACTGTCTTGGTGTGTTTGGACCATGATAGTTCGTTGGTGATGTGGACACCAAGGAACTTGAAGCTCTCAACCTGTTCCACTACAGCCCCGTCGATGAGAATGGGGGCGTGCTCAGTCCTCTTTTTTTTTCCTGTAGTCCACGATCAGCTCCTTTGTCTTGGTCACGTTGAGGGAGAGGTTGTTGTCCTGGCACCACACGGCCAGATCTCTGACCTCCTCCCTATAGGCTGTCTAATCGTTGTCGGTGATCAGGCCTACCACTGTTGTGTCGTCGGCAAACTTAATGATGGTGTTGGAGTCGTGCCTGGCCATGCAGTCATGGGTGAACAGAGAGTACAGGAGGGGACTGAGCACGCACCCCTGAGGGGCCCCCGTGTTGAGGATCAGTGTGGCAGATGTGTTGTTACCTACCCTTACCACCTGGGGGCGGCCCGTCAGGAAGTCCAGGATCCAGTTGCAGAGGGAGGTGTTTAGTCCCAGGATCCTTAGCTTAGTGATGAGCTTAGAGGGCACTATGGTGTTGAATGCTGAGCTGTAGTCAATGAATAGCATTCTCACGTAGGTGTTCCTCTTGTCCAGGTGGGAAAGGGCAGTGTGGAGTGCGATAGAGATTGCATCATCTGTGGATCTGTTGGGGCGGTATGCAAATTGGAGTGGGTCTAGGGTTTCTGGGATTATGCTGTTGATGTGAGCCATGACCAGTCTTTCAAAGCACTTCATGGCTACAGACGTCAGTGCTACGGGTCGGTAGTCATTTAGGCAGGTTATCTTAGAGTTCTTGGGCACGGGGACTATGGTGGTCTGCTTGAAACATGTTGGTATTACAGACTCAGTCAGGGACATGTTGAAAATGTCAGTGAAGACACTTGCCAGTTGGTCAGCACATGCTCGGAGTACACGTCCTGGTAATCCGTCTGGCCCCTGCGGCCTTGTGAATGTTGACCTGCTTAAAAGTCTTACTCACATCGGCTACGGAGAGCGTGATCACATAGTCGTCCGGAACAGCTGGTGCTCTCATGCATGCTTCAGTGTTGCTTGCCTCGAAGCGAGCATAGAAGTGGTTTAGCTCGTCTGGTAGGCTTGTGTCACTGGGCAGCTCGCGGCTGTGCTTCCCTTTGTAGTCTGTAATAGTTTTCAAGCCCTGCCACATCCGACGAGCGTCAGAGCCAGTGTAGTATGATTCAATCTTAGACCTGTATTGACTCTTTGCCTGTTTGATGGTTCGTCGGAGGTCATAGCGGGATTTCTTATAAGCGTCCGGGTTAGAGTCCCGTTCCTTGAAAGCGGCAGCTCTACCCCTTTAGCTCAGTGCGGATGTTTCCTGTAATCCATGGCTTCTGGTTGGGGTATGTACGTACGGTCACTGTGGGGATGACATCATCGATGCACTTATTGATGAAGCCAGTGACTGATGTGGTGTACTCCTCAATGCTGTCTGAAGAATCCCGGAACATGTTCCAGTCTGTGCTAGCAAAACAGTCCTGTAGCTTAGCATCTGCGTCATCTGACCACTTTTTTATTAGCCGAATCACTGGTGCTTCCTGCTTCAGTTTTTGCTTATAAGCAGGAATCAGGAGGATAGAGTTATGGTCAGATTTGCCAAATGGAGGGCGAGGGAGAGCTTTGTATGCGTCTCTGTGTGTGGAGTAAAGGTGGTCTAGAGTTTTTTCCCCTCTGGTTGCACATTTAACATGCTGGTAGAAATGAGGTAGAACGGATTTAAGTTTCCCTGCATTAAAGTCCCCGGCTACTAGGAGCGCTGCATCTGGATGAGCGTTTTCCTGTTGATTAATGGCCTTGTACAACTCATTCAGTGCAATCTTAATGCCAGCATTGGTTTGTGGTGGTAAATAGACAGCTATGAAAAATATAGATGAAAACTCTCTAGGTAAATAGTGTGGTCTACAGCTTATCATAAGATACTCTACCTCAGGCGAGCAAAACCTCGTTCTGCAGCTGTACTCATGTTTCCTGTGTTCTACATCCTACAGCTGTATTCATGCTTCCTGTGTTCTACAGCTGTATTCATGTTTCATGTGTTCTACATCCTACAGCTGTATTCATGCTTCCTGTGTTCTTCCTCCTACAGCTGTACTCATGCTTTCTGTGTTATTCCTCCTACAGCTGTACTCATGCTTTCTGTGTTCTTCCTCCTACAGCTGTACTCATGCTTCCTGTGTTCTACATCCCACAGCTGTACTCATGCTTTCTGTGTTCTTCCTCCTACAGCTGTACTCATGTTTCCTGTGTTCTACATCCCACAGCTGTACTCATGCTTTCTGTGTTATTCCTCCTACAGCTGTACTCATGCTTCCTGTGTTCTTCCACCTACAGCTGTAAGACATCACACACGCCTATTGTCTCCAAGATAGGCGACAGACTGGAACATTACACTGCTGCAGTTCAGGTGAGACCTACAGGATAGTAATAAGAAACAATGCTAAACATAGAAATAGAGGATACTGTATTCCATCACACTGTCTTTAGGCCTACACTTCATGCTACTGGAGGTCAAATATGGCATCACGGGAGATTGGGGAGGACAAGCTCGTGGTAATGGCTGGAGCGGAATTAGTAGAATGGTATCAAATCAAACTTTATTTGTCACATGCGCCGAATACAACAGGTGTAGACCTTACAGTGAAATGCTTACTTACGAGCACTTAACCAACAATGCAGCTGAAGAAATAGAGTTAAGAAAATATTTACTAAATAAACTAAAGTAAAAAAAATTAAAAATAAAACAATAAAATAACAATAACGAGGCTATATACAGGGGGTACCGGTACTGAGTCAATGTGCGGGGTACAGGTTAGTCGAGGTAATTTGTACATGTAGGTAGGGGTAAAGTGACTATGCATAGATAATAAACAGCAAGTAGCAGCAGTGTAAAAACAAAGGGGGGGTGTCAATGTAAATAGTCCGGGTGGCCATTTGATTAATTGTTCAGCAGTCTTATGGCTTGGGGGTAGAAGCTGTTAAGGAGCCTTTTGGACCTAGACTTGGCGCTCCTGTACCGCTTGCCGTGCGGTAGCAGAGAGAACAGTCTATGACTTGGGTGACTGGAGTCTTTGACAATTTTTTGGGCCTTCCTCTGACACCGCCTAGTATATAGGTCCTGGATGGAAGGAAGCTTGGCCCTAGTGATGTACTGGGCCGTATGCATTACCCTCTGTAGCACCTTACGGTCGAATGCCGAGCAGTTGCCATACCAGGCGGTGATGCAACCGGTCAGGATGCTCTCGATGGTGCAGCTGTAGAGCCTTTTGAGGATCTGGGGACCCATGCCAAATCTTTTCAGTCTCCTGAGGGGGAAAAGGTTGTCGTGCACTCTTCACGACTGTCTTGGTGTGTTCGGACCATGATAGTTTGTTGGTGATGTGGACACCAAGGAACTTGAAACTCTCGACCCGCTCCTCTACAGCCCCGTCGGTGTGAATGGGGGTGTGTTCGGCCCTCCTTTTCCTGTAGTCCACGATCAGCTCCTTTGTCTTGCTCACGTTGAGGGAGAGGTTGTTGTCCTGGCAACACACTGCCAGGTCTCTGACCTCCTCCCTATAGGCTGTCTCATCGTTTACGGTGATCAGGCCTACCACTGTTGTGTCATCAGCAAACTTAATGATGGCGATGGAGTCGTGCTTGGCCACACAGTTGTGGGTGAACAGGGAGTACAGGAGGGGACTAAGCACGCACCCCTGAGGGGCCCCCGTGTTGAGGATCAGTGTGGCAGATGTGTTGTTGCCTACCCTTACCACCTAGGGGCGGCCCGTCAGGAAGTCCAGGATCAAGTACAGTACATCAAACACATTCCATTGGATCTGTTATGAGCCGTCTTCCCCTCAGCAGCCTCCTGTGTATGGCATCTTCACAATTATTATGTAGGCAGTGGGCACACAGTGCTTCAAAGGTCAAAATTGAATAAAGAGGAGAGACTGGGAAAAGTTAAACATGTTAAGTGATTGTACCTGTATGCCAACGACAATTCTTCCCTCTGGGACAATTACGCAATAAGGCCCGAGGGGGTTTGGTATATGGCCAATATACCACGGCTAAGGGCTGTTCTGGATACAGCCCTTAGCCATGGTATATTGGAAATATACCACAAACACCAGAGGTGCCTTATTGCTATTAGAAAATAGTTACTAACATAATTAGAACAGTAAAAATAAATGTTTTGTCATACCCATGGTGTACGGTCTGATATACCACAGCTGTCAGCCAATCAGCGGGAGGAGAGGGAGGACGACAGAGCGAGAGAGAGAGGAGCTCTCTTACTAATATATGCTTTGAATGTGAATGAACGTACTTCTCCATGTTATTCCCAGGATGCTGCTGATATTAAAGTAGGCGTGGCCGGACAGACTAAAGGCTGGGGAAAGAGCCCAGCAGACACGGGCAAGGCAGCTGACAAGGCTGAAGTAAGGCGACACACACACACAATTGTCTAGTGCCACCACATGGGCATTCCCCTAGCATGCATCTGAGGATGTGAACAACCATCCATTTACCCTTCAACTTGTGGCCTACACTGGTGATAGCCAGGCAGGTCACCCGTGATACAAGTCAGTATTCAACGTCCATCCATGTCTGAGGACGTTGGGAGATGATGTGGAAACTGGACACTAGAGGCAACAATGAGCGCTGTTACCGTCAAGTAGGTTTTGGTTTTGCTAGGGGGTTGTGGAAGGAGATGGCGGATCGGCTTAAGCAGCTGCTTTTGATTCCAAAGGTTGTATGTTCGAATCCAGTGATAGAAAGTTGTTTTTGATATTTTTTGTTTTAAGCCTATCCCAAACCTTAACCATTCGGAGTTAATGTTTAACCGTAAGAATTTGGAGTTAATGCCTAAACTTAACCTTAAACACTTATACATTTTACGTTTGAGAAACATGGATGAACGTCTAATTCTGACGTGAGACTGTGAGAGCTGGTAGTGGTAGCTACAGGTAGTCCAGTATACTAGCGTAAACAAGTTGAAATAGGATTTGTATACACATCATGTCAGACGTGTCGCCTACTGGTCAGAAAAATACCAAGCGAGCAGTAGAAGAATGATCTCTGTGTGCCAGGTGGCATCGAGCCAACATAACTTCCTGGTTCTGCCCTCTCCACACCAGCCATTCTCAGAGGCAATATTTCACATTGCTTGGCTCTGATAGGTTTAAGGTTATCTTACAGCTGGTAGAGTATTTTCAAGTATGTGCACACCATGGCATATATACAGTGCCTTCGGAAGGTATTCAGACCCCTTGACCTTTTCCACATTTTGTTAGGTTACAGCCTTATTCTAAAATGGATTAAATTGTTTTTTTCCCACTCATCAATCTACACATAATACCCCATATGATCAAGCAAAAACAGGTTTGTAGGCATTTTTGTAAATGTATTACAAATTAAAAACGGAAATATCACATTTACATAAGTATTCAGACCCTTTACTCAGTACTTTGTTGAAGCACCTTTGGCAGTGATTACAGCCTTGAGTCTTCTTGGGTATGACGCTACAAAGTTGGCACACCTGTATTTGGGGAGTTTCTCCCATTGTTCTCTGCAGATCCTCTCAAGCTCTGTCAGGTTGGATGGGGAGCGTTGCTGCATAGCTATTTTCAGGTCTCTCCAGAGATGTTCGATTGGGTTCAAGTCCGGGCTCTGGCTGGGCCACTCAAGGACATTCAGAGACTTGTCCCGAAACCACTCCTGCGTTGTCTTGGCTGTGTGCTTAGGGTCGTTGTCCTGTTGGAAGGTGAACGTTCACCCGTCTGAGGTCCTGAGCGCTCTGGAGCAGGTTTTCATCAAGGATCTCTCTGTACTTTGCTCCGTTCATCTTTGCCTCGATCCTGACTAGTCTCCCAGTTGCTGCCACTGAAAAACACCCCTACAGCATGATGCTGCCACCACCAGCTCTAGGAAGAGTCTTGGTGGTTCTAAACCTTTTCCATTTAAGAATGATGGAGGCCATTGTGTTCTTGGGGACCTTCAATGCTGCAGAATTGTTTTGGTAACTTTCCCCAGATCTGTGTCTTCACACAATCCTGTCTAGGAGTTCTACGGACAATTCCTTCAATCCCATGGCTTGTTTTTTGCTCTGACATGCACTGTCAACTGTGGGACCTTACATAGACAGGTGTGTGCCTTTCCAAATCATGTCTAATCAATTGAATTTACCACAGGTGGACTCTAATCAAGTTGTAGAAACATCAAGGATAATCAATGGAAACAGGATGCTCCTGAGCAACATTTCGAGTCTCATGGCAAAGGGTCTGAATACTTATGTAAATATGAATTGTTATTTTATTTTTTACAAACATTTATAAAAACCTGTGTTCACTTTGTCATTATGGGGTATTGTGTGTAGATTGCTGAGTATTTTTTTTTATGTAATACATTTTAGAATAAGGCTGTAGCGTAACAAAATGTGGGAAAAGTCAAGAGGTCTGAATACTTTCCGAAGGCACTGTAAGTGTGTAAACAGCGTCTCAAGGGGACATTGTAGATCTTGGTGACATTGTGACTGTCCATATTTGACCAATCAGAGAGCGGCTCAGTCTGGAGTTCTGTTTAAGACTAGAACAAAAGGTCAAGTCCCTCAAATGTTTTCAGTTGATGACCAATTTCATAACAGCCAACTTTTTCTTTCTCAAAACAGTTGATTTGTTTAATTTAGAATTTAGACCAAAACTAGAGAGTTGAACTAGATAATTTCTGTACACATATCCTAAATTGGATGTATATCAAAATAAAGTTAGCCATATCCAGTGATAGTAAGGTCATTTGAAATAGTGTGATGACAGTGAGTGTGTCCTATTCTTTATAGCGAGCTAGCAGGCTAATCTTCCCTGTTCTTTTAGAGACAGTCAGGACAGTGTGTGAACCTATGTTTCCACATACAGACGTACTGTTGATTGACAAGGCACATTGTTCTAACCTGAAATTTATGAGGGGATATCTTTAGTCCCATTCCTACCAGCCACAAGAACTTGTAGGAGCCAAGTTTATTTTACGTGAACGCTACAAGGCTTCCCTCTCATGGAGAGAAGTTCTATAGCACTCTTCTGCATGTAAAATTACATCTTTAGGTTAGATTTGTATTTAGCTTTTGAGGTAGTCTATTTCTTTTGAGGACATTTCTATCTTTCAATTACTGTTGCTTAACAACTTATTTCCTTCTCTTCTACTTTACTAGCTTTGCAGTTTTCTTCCTCTTGGTCTTCCTCTTCAACTTTCCTTCCTTCTGGACTTTTCAGTTCTGTTTTCTGCTTCATTTTAACTGTGGGACAGGTACTGTATGGTCCAAAGCATATCTTACATTAGCAAGGTGCATCTAATATCTTTAAAAAGTACATTCTTGAATGCACCATTGATGGAAACATTAACCTCCAGTTAACCAATAGATTATTAGTAATTCACCAACCATTGATGCACTTGTTAGCATCCAGCGTAGTTCCATCCATGCTTTAGTTCAGATTAAATGCCCTACAGCCTCACTATGTCTCCTTCCCTACGTCACGCTCTGCTCTGTGTTCTGTTGCAGGACCTGAAGCCTGTTGACGTCGGCAACAAGCGCAGCCTATGGGAAACAAAGGGCTCCTCCCCTTCTAAGGTGAGCTAGTTGACCAGACGATGGCCCTGTCCCGAAACAACCCCTAACCCCAGACAGGCCTGAGAGGATTTGATGGGTGTAAACAATGTTGTGATAGCTCCACCTTGCCCTCTTATAAGCTAGGTGGAATTTTGCCATAATTATTTGCGAGCACCTGTCCAATCTCTCAGTTCTTCACAAGTGTTGGGTTTAGGGTCTAGGGTCTAGGGGTCAATTAGGGATTGGACCACAGTACTGTAGTAGTTATTTACAGAGTGACAAAGATATCAAATGCTTCTTAGGGTGTCCAGTACAATAACAGGATTCTGTGATCCTATTTTCTCCCCATTTGAAGCATCGTTTTAATTGACTGCACCTTTAAATCTCGACGAGCGGAAGAAGTAATTGGTATTGAGGAAAAGTAATGTTTTGCAGATTATACCACCAGGCACTTAGTCTTTAGCTTGATCCTAGATCTGTTTATCTGATACCAAACAATGACCGTGGGAGATGTCAAAACAGCAGGCTACTAAGTTAACTTAACTTGCTGTGATTATTCACCTACGTGTTCTCCGTCAAACACCAACACCATGACACACAATGGGTCAGCTGCACCTTTATTGGAAGAAAACAATCAGAACAGAAACAGGTCTGATTCTGATTAGATGTATTCTCTTACCTCACTCATGTGGGTTGGATTCCCACTATGTCCTATCAAATCAATCACCATATCGCCTTCTCACGTGCAGTATATCTGTTTGTACAGTATGTGGCCATCCTTAGTTTCCATTTATTTATTTTTGATTTTACCTTTATTTAACTAGGCAAGTCAGTTAAGAATTCTTATTTACAATGACGGCCTACACCGGCCAAACCCGGACGACGCTGGGTCAATTGTGCGCCACCCTATGGGACTCCCAGTGGCGGTTTTACACGGAGGCCGGGGGAGGCCCGTGCCTCCCTGGAAATGTCCCTGGCCACCCCTGTGGCCCCCCCGTGCTGACCAAATAAAAAATTATGAATTTATAACTATTTTACACGCGAGCGCCAAAAGCGGAACTAATGCAACGCTCTACACGGCAACGTTCTACACGGGTAAATTAGAGTGGCGCACCCAAAAAAGTAGGCTAGTAGGCTATCCTTGCTAGGTCTACACAATGTTGTGATGTTAACCACGTAACTTCATCCGTCTTGGCTGTTGCATCGCGATAACAAATACATTTTTAGTAAAGTAATCAACAGGTTATCTGCCAGTGTTAAGTAGGGAGGGATGGTTAGGTAACAAAATGTAATGCATGCCCCTACGTTTTTTCTTCTTCTAATAGTTATCATGAAACGAGGAAGGGACATAAAGTCATTTTTTGCCCCAGCAAACAAAAAAGTGAGAGAAACAAATCGAGGTTTTGAGAAAGTTGAGGAAGAGGGAGAGCCAGCATGTGATGAAAGTGAGGGGTCTGACAAAGAGAGGGAAATTCCAGAGGGTGAGGAGGATGAAGAAGAGGGTGAGGAGGATGAAGAAGAGGGTGAGGACTCCTTGTTTTATTATTTTTCATTTTACATCATCTATCTTTTTTTCCTCACAGTACCAGTAGTTCCACACACTACTAGAGTGTATGTATGTTTGTATGTATGTATATATATCCCACCAATCCTCTCTCAAGAGGTTTTCAAAAAAGGGGCAAACTCATGTCTCAAGACCTGCTTCTGTTGGTTCCCCTCTCCTGCCTGTAACTTTCCATCCACATCCCCAAAGTTTTGTGGCCCATTATGACATCACTCCATTAAGTGATTGCTGCATGTACTGCTCTAAGGAAACACTTCTCTCTCTCTCTCTCTCGATAGATAGATAGAGTTTATGATTTTATTCTTTTGAATTATCTCTGCCAAACATCTATGTACTACAAATCTTCAAGCTCCACAGATGTTTTATGGCATCCACTAAACCTCTTTAGATATTTGTAAATTATACAGTGTGATACCTTTCAACGAAAGTTTATTTAATTTTTTACCAACTATGATTTTTCCTTTTGAAAACAAGCAAAGCAAGAAAAAAGAAACAAAATCACTCCAATCATTGCACACTTGTGTCGTTCAGACTTTGCAGGTCCAGCTTTGACATGATGATCTAACTAACACTAATATTGTAACTAATATTGTAACTGAAATATGTATGATCCTATGATGAGCGATTGCTTACTTCCCTTTCACTCTTAAAACATTACTGAAAAAAAATGTGTATAAAAAGTAGGGGTGTAACGATCCATCTACTACATCGATGTATCGATTTATATTCATATGATCCAACTACATCGATCTGTGCTTGGCGAGTTGGCCTTTTGGACAACATATATCGATCTAACATCGTTTTAAAATGTAATAAATCGATTGTATCGATACTAGGAAATAACCCATTGGATTTAAGCACGTCAGACGTTATATGCAGGGGTGCACATAACTGGTACGCAGATACGCAAGCGCGACAAAAATCAGGAATGCGTAATGCCACTTGTGTTACTACGCGCCTTTGCGTACTTGACCGATCTTCTCATCTAACCTTACACATGACATGTTGCTTGTCAACTACTGTCAGGGATGTCCAAAAAGCAACAGACATTAAGCAGATTCTTTGGCGTTTCGCCACCTACAAAGAAACGCCAACTGGAGCCAGAGCCGAAGAAAATACTTTTTTCGGAAAAGTGGCTTGAAGCTAACGATGAGCGCACTGAAATGTAGTGCAAGATTTGCCGCTCAAATCCACATCTAGCAGACAAAACAGGTGCATTTTATAAAGGCTCAAAGAATTTCAACCATCCTTTATTTGACAAACATGAAAAGAGCAAGGAGCACACGAATGTGGCGCAAGCCATTGCTAAAAAGCGAGCCGAGAATAAATGTCCAGTCGCCGAGACAAGCTGAATGAAGAACAGCGGCAAGCTCTGTTTAATATTTTTCTCTTTCCATAAAGCTAAACACGCACGTCCCATGTCTTCCTATTCTGAGGATGTTCCTTTACTGAATGCTTTTTGATGGATCTGAGGACATCACAAAAACTGAGCAGGAAATAGTTTACATTGTGTCTGTGTCCAGCAACGGAGAGTTTACTTCAGACTTTATTGGACTGATTGAATTGGGTGCTGACCGAACCGCACAGGCCATAACAGACGGACTTGTGAGACTTTTGGTAAGTTTCATAATACCAGATGGTCTGCATGGAGTCATGAAACACTGTTAAAAATATCAAGACTATTGCCAGCCATTAAAATGCAACTGGTTACCAGGTATTTATTTCAGTCACACTGGTTGAATTTTTGGCTAAAAGGTTACTGAATCGATTTCAAGTCACTGAATCGTTTCGGATCGTATCGTTCTAAATGAACCAATATCGTCCTTGAATCGTATCGACAACCACGAATCGTGATACAAATCGAATCGTTGTTAAAACGAATCGTTACACCCCTAATAAAAAGGTATATGTAGTATATGTTTGTTTAGTGAGCATGCTGTCATTTTTTCCTAATGTGAACTATGGTGGAAATGTGCTGTCCTAAATGGACTTGCCCATATATGTTGTAAAGCCTTTTTTTGTACACCTGCTCATCAACTGACAGTGAAGTACACAAAGACACAGACACACACACACACACACACAGACACCTGTAATATTCTTGTTTTCATGTTGTTGCTGATATCCATCAGTGTTGTTCATATTGCTACATTGTGTTGACATGATTGTTGCTTTTAAACGAATGTTAACTTAATGTTTATTGTCTGCATCCTATTGGACTACTGGATGTTAATGTGTAACACGTTTTCCTGTTTATGTGCTTTAGCAATACTGTATGTCAATATGGTCATGCTAGTAAAGCCTCTTTGAATTGAATTTCTTTTCTGATTTGGTTTATTTTACCTAAATGGATACAGGGTAGTGTGTTTTGTTTATAAATCACTCAGAAAGTTTTCTTTCTTAAAACAAAATGTGGAATCAACTGTCCACAGTAGTGGGGCTTCCATAAATAGGAAATGGCACATTGTTGTACCCTTTGTTGTATCCTGGAGTTTTGTTCACATTGAATATGAACCCTGTATTTGTACCCTGTACTTTTTAAAAAAAAAAATATTTATTTATTTTTTCATTTTTATGGCACTATCTCTCTTGCATCTGCACTCTTGTACAAAATACGTGTTATAATAAATGTCATATGATTTTAAAGTAAAATAAAGTTTATAATCTTTGAATATCATGTGTTGCCAGTTTTTTTATGTGTGCCCCCCTGATTAAACACTGGCCCCTCCTTGGCCCCCCTAGTAAAATGTGTCTAGAACCGCCACTGGGGACTCCCAATCACGGCCGGTTGTGATACAGCCTGGAATCGAACAAGGGGGTCTGTAGGGACGCGTCAAGCACTGAGATGCAGTGCCTTAGACCGCTGCGCCACTCGGGAGCCCAATGGCTTAGACTCGAAGAATGGCATTTTGGGAAGTGTACTTTTTTGATGTGGCTTTTCACCATTGATGTTTCATCAAGCCTTATTTAGGGAAATGCTCTATATGTTATGTGAAGGGACATATGGATTGCATTGCTCAGCAGTTTGGTGTGAAGGCTAAATACATCTGTGCCAGTCAGGTCATACAGAGGGGTCCCAAATGGTTGACACCCTTGATAGAGATGAGCGATAACAACTGTGTACAATAAATGATTGATATACTGAGCTATATTGTATGAAATTGGGCAATTATATTATTTTATACTCATAAAATTGCTCAGAGAAAGAGATTTTATTTAACAAGTAATATATATTTTTTTTTTCAAAAAAAGAAAAGGTAGGGTTCAAAATTATTGACACCCCTAAAGATTCTTATAAATAAAGTCGTCAAAAGGTTAGTATTTGGTTCCATATTCCATGCAATGACTACATCAAGCTTGTGACTCTACAAACACGTTAGATGCATTTGCACTTCGCTTTGGTTGTGTTTCAGATCATTTTGTGCCCAATAGAAATGAATGGTAAATAATGTAATGTGTCATTTTGAAATCACTATTATTGTAAATAAGAACAGAATATGTTTCTAAACACTTCTACATTAATGTGGATGCTATCATGATTACGGATAAACCTGTATGAATCGTGAATAATGATGAGTGAGAAAGTTACAGAGGGTCAAAGATCATACCCCCAAGAAATGCTAACCTCTCACCATTACCAATAACATGCGAGGTTAGCATGATCTTTTGACCCTCTGTAACTACTGAAAGTGACTCCAAAATGACACAATACGTTATTTACCATTCATTTCTATTGGGCACAAAATGATCTGAAACACAACCAAAGCGAACTGCAAATGCATCCAACATGTTTGTAGAGTCACTCTTTATCTGAGCAATTGTATTAGTATAAAATAATATAATTTCCCAAAATGTTTTTGCATACAATATAGCTCAGTATTTTAATTATTTATTTATATACAGTTATTATTGCTCAGTAAGTCGCTTTGGATAAAAGCGTCTGCTAAATGGCATATTATTATTATTATTATTATTATTATTATCTTTCTCAAGGGTGTCAATAATCTCGGGCCCCACTGTACATGTGGTCATACACAATAAGCACTGGGATGGAATGTATCTCCCCCCACCTCTGTCTCCTCCTCTAACACAGTCATGTTCAATTCTGGTTTACTGATACATAGTTACACTTTCTTCCCTCTCACACCTTGTTTGAGACATTTCAGCACGTTAAAATGCATGACCCTGAACTACACTGAACAAAAATATAAACGCAACATGTCAAGTGTTTCATGAGCTGAAATAAAAAATCCCTGAAATTTTCCATAGCACAAAAAGCGTATTTCTCTCAAATTTTGTGCACACATTTTGTTACATCCCTGTCAGTGAGCATTTCTCCTTTGCCGAGATAATCCATCCACCTGACAGGTGTGGCATATCAAGAAGCTGATTAAATAGCATGATCATTACACAGGTGCACCTTGTGCTGGGGACAATAAAAGGCCACTCTAAAATGTGCAGTTTTGTCACACAACACAATGACACAGATGTCTCACGTTTTAAGGGTGCATGCAATTGACAACATTCTACAGGCCACAATCAACAGCCTGACCAACTCTATGCGAAGGAGATGTGTCACGCTGCATGAGGCAAATGGTCACACCAGATACTGACTGGTTTTCTGGTCCACGCCGCTACTGTGTTTCTGTATCTGTGACCAACAGATGCAAATCTGTAATCCCAGTCATGTGAAATCCATAGATTAAGGCCTAATGAATTTATTTAAATTAACTGATTTCCTTATATGAACTGTAACTCAGTAAAATCTTTGAAATTGTTGCATGTTGCATTTATGTTTTTGTTCAGTTTGTGAATGTTAATAAGTAATAATGATTGGCCCATGGTAAGACATGATACACCGTGAAATACAGTCACACTGGTAAAGATTACATGGTTTAGTAACTTTTCCCCCGTTTCATTTCAGTTCTCATTTGTTTTCACAGGTAACAGTTGGAGGCAAGAGCAAATCTGTCACAAATGGTGAGTTTTCTCACTATGGTGTGTGTGTGAGTGTGTGTGCATGCGTGCGTGCTTGTTGAACCAGGGCTTTTCCAAACCTGGTGTGATTGACATCGTCACAGATCAAAAGGAGGTGAGACTAAGGAAAATGTGTCTCTTCTGAAGGACACACGTACACACACAGCTTGAATTTATTTACGAACCCTCTTCCATGGAGCCAAGTGTCCACAACTCCTACAACCATCCTCCTCTTTGTGTTCCGCTGGCCAATCAAATCTCCTTGTTATTTTGGGCACGGCTCCTTCACATGTCCTCACTGCATTGCATTGCTGTTCTATATTTAAAGACGCTGTTCCCCCTGACCTTGTTTCCCTGTATAAAGAACCTTTCATGCTCCTTAGATGGCTACCATGTCACTGTGCTGCTTCCAAAATGGCATCCTATTCCCTATGTAGTGCACTACTTTTGGCCCTTTGGTAAAAAAGTAGTGCACTACTTAGGGTGCCATTTGGGATGCAGCCCCCCCCAATCCTGCGTAGTTCACCCCATGCCACCTGGACCCGCCGAATACCGTGCCGAGCGTCGGCTTGATGCCACAGAGCAGCTGCTTGTATTGTCACATTACTGTTGCATTATGCCTGTGTGCTGTGGAGGATTACCAGCCCTTTAGGCAGCATAGTCACCAGGCTTATACACTCAACGTTAATGTTTTAAAGGCTTGTTCTCCCAGTAGGTCAATGGCTGTTGAGTGAGATTAGTAACACAGTACAATTGCATCGGTAAATACTGACACAGCGCAGAAAGACTTTACACCTATGGGGCATGTTGATTACAGTACGCCTTTCTGCCCAAGCATCTTTCCCCCGACAGTGGTACTTTTTCTAGTTCCCCATTACAGTATACACTGTATTATCAGTAGCACCCTCAGCCCAATCCAAGCCCAACTAGGGATCTCCTCTCAGGATACTACCACTGAGTCAGACTTGGGGGAATGGAAAAGCTGCCGCACTCCTTTTGGGTGTCACCCTAAATAGCGCCCCCACCCTTGCAACCTTCGCAATTCTTCAGCTGAAATAGCCCCCTGGGGAATGAATTGAAGGGCAAATGACAATGGTACAGCTATCAATCACTCTAGTGTCACTGCAGAGACCTCAGAGTATGTGTCAACAGAGGTCTCATACTGGGTCTGATATACACAGCTACACACACACACACACAAACTATCGCTCACATACACAAACTATCGCTCACATACACAAACGCATGCTTGTACGTGCACACACAAACATTTTGAATAACAGCTCTTACATTAGATTACTTGTTTATCAATCATTGTTTCTATTAACACCTAATAAAGTTTGATAAGCTATGCCATTGTCTGAAGGAGTGGATACATACTTCTCTCTGTGATTTAATTAAGTATGACTCACTTAGTACTAGAATTACCTCACTGCTTTATTTTAAAGTGATTGGCTGTTCTGGTTGTTTTGCTTGCAACATTTTGCCACTTTCTGCGCAGTTTTTCCACTTCATAAGACTTTTGTGGCTTTTGGTCACTTTTTGTTGGAGACTTTTCCTCAGGACTAATGATCTTTTCCCCCCTGTCTCTCAGCAGGTGTTGGATGCTAACAACACAGAGGAAAAACCCTGAGGAAGAAGCCCCAACTGATGAAATGCAAGACTCTACTATGTGTATTCATAACCCAAAATATATCCATTACAACCACACAGGGGTCACAGGGGTCACAGGGGTCACAGGGGTCACGTTATGCTTTAGGAAAGGGGGAGGGAGGGAGTACAGGTTATTGATTTTGGGTGGTATTCAGAGTTGAGATCCTCACGTTTAACTCTTACTTTTGTGTAAATCATTCATTGATGTCAATGGGAGACATGCGCCAACATTTGAATACCATCCCAAAATACATATTAGCACTGTATTTAAAGCCCTGTATTTTATGAGGTATTTTAGATTTTGAATGAAACAGCCTTTGCACAATCCCTCGTACGTCCTAATAGAATCAATGCTGTGAAAATATCATTTGATCAACCACATTTGTAGGAAATAATTTATGTTAGTAATTAAATATATTTTAACCCCACCCCTTTGGGCTTGACTTAATTTATTTGATAAACAAAATAATTCAAAGAATTTATATGAAACTTTCAAAATAATTGTAAAAGTTGTTTAAATGTCATCCAAAATGTAATGTATTCTATAGAGATACAGTAAGAATTTAAATAGCCATAGTGAACTGAAAGCTTCCAGTTGCATAAGGTTGACATTAGCGGGCAGTCTGATCATAAATATGTACTACCTACACCAGAGGAGGCTGGTAGGAGGAGCTTTAGGAGGACAGGCTCATTGTAATGGCTGGAATGGAATTCATCTAACGGAGTCAAACATGTGGTTTCCATGTCTGATGTGTTTGATACCTTTCCATTTATTCCATTCCAGACATTACAATGAGCCCGTCCTCCTATAGCTCCTCCCGCCAGCCTCCTCTGACATACACTGAGTGTACAAAACATTAGGAACAGCTTCCTAATATTGAGTTGCACCCCCTTTTGCCCTCAGAATTTGCAGTTGTGTCAAGTTGGCTGGATGTCCTTTGGGTGGTGGACCATTCTTAATATACATGGGAAACTGTTGAGCGTGAAAAACCCAGCAGCATTGCAGTTCTTGACACAAACCGGTGCGCCTGGCACCTACTACCATACCCCTTTCAAAGGCACTTAAATCTTTTGTCTTGCCCATTCACCCTCTAAATGGCACACACACACAATCCATGTCCCAATTGTCTCAAGGCTTAAAAATCCTTCTTTAACCTGTCATCTCCCCTTCATCTACACTGATTGAAGGGGATTTAACAAGTGACATCAATAAGGAATCATAGCTTTCATCTGGATTCACCTGGTCATGGAAAGAGCAGGTGTTCCTAATGGTTTGTACACTCAGTATATATGTCATATTCACATTATTCAGTCATACAGTAGGCCTATGTATGGGGTATTTTAGTTTTTAGTTATGAATTAGCAGTAAACACTATCACAGCTTTTTTGAGATGTGTTCACATTTTGTACTCAATTTGTGGAAATGACTAAATGAGTATTACTGCATCACAGCTGTTTTATCCTCCCAAATATACTTTTATTTGACTGATACTTTGGTGTTGTCTTGCTCCCGCTAAGCTGGATCTGGGCTGATGGTCCTTTACATACTTGACTTATTTTATATTCGGACTGCCACATAGTCATAAGAAGGCTGTCCTAATATGGACACCATATATATTGAATAGCTCTTCTCTACAGGGGACCTAAACCATGAACTACAACTTACTATCATAATAAGCACTGGTTGCTGATGCTAAACCCTTCCAATAATAATGCGTAGGACTGCAGCAAGTTTATCAGAGGGTAAATGACAGTTGGGCTTGACTTCAGTTGGTATCCATGAGGACGTAAAGGGCTTAGTGTATAACAAGGCTCATGGAATTAAGAACTATCCAGGAAAAGTGTGACTAAAGTGAACAATATGATATTTATTTACTTTTATATGGACTAAGACTAGGCTTTATACCAACGTTTTCAACAATGAAGTTTAGTTTCCAAGCAAGGCTTCCTGAGTGGCGCAGCGGTCTAAGGCACTGCATCGCAGTGCTTGAGGCGTCACTACAGACCCGGGTTCGATCCCGGGCTGTGACACAGCCGGCCGTGTCCGGGAGACCCATGAGGTGGTGCACAATTGGCCCAGCGTCGTCTGGGTTAGGGGAGGGTTTGGCTGTCCGGGATTTCCTTGTCCCATCACGCTCCAGGGACTCCTGTGGCGGCCTGGGCGCCTACACACTGACTTCGGTCGCCAGTTGTACGGTGTTTCCTCTGACACACTGGTGCGGCTGGCTTCCGGGTTAAGCGTGCAGGGTCGTGTTTTGGAGGATGCATGGCTCTCGACCTTCGCCTCTCCCAAGTCCGTACGAGAGTTGCAGCGATGGGACAAGACTGTAACTACCAATTGGGGAGAAAAAGGGGTAAAAGTACCAAGAAATTAAAATAAAATAGTTTCCAAGCAAAAATTTTTGCCTTTTTTGAGAATGTCCTATTTTTTATTGTTGTAATAATTTCTAATCATGCTTCGTATTTTAAAGGTTAGTGTTTTCTAATTATATTTGCACCATTTTGAAACACCGTGGGAAAGCAACATTATATGAGATTTGCAGCATATTGCAAGTTGAGGGGAAAAGCAAAGATCCGTCTGTCTAAAATACAGCATCCTTTACTGATTTATACCACAATATAAACTGAGTGGTTCGAGCCCTGAATGCTGATTGACTGACAGCCATGGTATATCAGACCGTATACTACAGGTATGACAAAACATTTGTTACTTTATTTACATACTTTACTGATTTATACCACAATAGAATACTGTACTAGGCTTCTAATTAACATACAGTGCTATACTCACCTGAATGTTTCACTGTGACATTCTGAATATGAGGTAGTATCCATCTTTGTCAATGGTCCTTGTGTAAATGGAGAGTATTGTAAGTAACTCATATAACGTAAAGGACTGTCTCGTTTGAAGGTATTGTTTGAAGCTTGTTCATTGTCCCTGCTACAGCAATAAATAAATAAAACAATGCTGAGAATGTCTTGTGATTTGTTTGTGATGTTTTGTCTTTCATGAGATTTAAAAATATATATATTTGGATGGATGAAAATCTGTTGACAGACCTGTGATGATTTTCATGGAGGGGAGTGTAGGGTAGGAATTTCAACAAAACCCTGTGTGTAAAGTGCTTGCATGTACGTGTGTGCGCGCATGTATGTGTGTGCATGAGTATGCCTTCTGATATGTTGGGGTTCCATTGTCTAAGGTTCTAACAATAGCTGGACAACCATAGGGCAGTGCAGTCACATGAGTAGGAAGGGACACGCTATGTAGACTTGATGGCCAAACCTAAACCTGTTTGGATTCTGAACCCCAAAGAATTGCAGCCTCTGTATCGGTATCCCTCTTCTCTCTCTCTCTCTCTCTCTCTCTGCCTTGGGCTCAGGTAAGGGTTATTACTTCATACTGGCATACCTCTATACATAACTGCCTTGGTATTCATCACAGACAGACCTTTACATTGTATTGAAATCAATCAACTTTTAATGATTCTTTGCTTGAAGATGAGTGGTTTTCTGCTATAGTATATTATTATGGGCTACATGGGCTGGTTATTAACTATTGACTTAATGGACTGCATCCTAATTGTGAATACCATTTAGAAAGACAATTATGTAATGTTAAGGGAATAGTAAAATGATAATACAAAATCCTGTGATTGGTCATAAAAGTTGCAGACAATTCACTCTCTCTACAATTGAGCCTAGGGGAAGGGGGGCTTTCACCCATTTTGGTAACCCTTTATTTGAAGTGTACCTACATAAGGACTTTATAACACTTTCAAAAATTGTACTGCTTGTGAATGTGTTATGTATTTGTTATGAATGTGTTATGAAGCCCTCATGTAGGTACTCTTCAAATAAATAATTACCTACATTTGTTTTATGACCAATATTTAGACTTTTTTTTATATATACAGAAACATCAGAATCCAACAAATATAATGACCGAACAAATACCAATTAACTCACTACCTGTGAGAAAATTAACGTAAAACAAAACAAAAAGATAACGTCAAACTAAAACCACATTCAGATAGCATCACTGGCTAATCACATCACATTGAGAGAGAATATGACATGAGGGTTAGGCTTATGGTTTTCATTTAACACCATTTGAAGAATTACAGACATTTCTAAAGCCACTGACAGGGTTCTGGCAAGCCGTTAGACATCACCAGGCATGACATGACGATCAATTTCATGAGTGGTGAAGGGTCTGGGACTGCCCACCTGTCCTAAAGTACATCACTGACTGTCCTGTTAGTGCCTAAAGCAGACGGTGTCCTTGGCCACCATTCCCAGTTTAGACTCAGTTACAAAGGTATGTTTCTTTTTCCACTGGTCAGAAGAGGACCTGCTGTAGACCCATTGTATCTATAGTAGGGAGTATGGATGAGTGCAATTTTGTTTGGATCAAGCCCTCATTAAATAAACAGTTTAGGCATATATAGTGTTCTTCTAAGACGAGCTAAGTAATTGATCAGACTGACAATGTCCTCTGAGCCAGTCAGCAAGCCAGAGCCAATACCTCAGATGTCAAGAGAAAGACGGAGTGCTGTGAGAGGGAGATTGACTGAATACTGTGTGAGAATGATGTAGTGCTGTGTGAGAAAGATTGAGTGCTGTGTGAGAAAGATTGAGTGCTGTGTGAGAAAGATTGAGTGCTGGGAGGTGATGATAGTAGCCTAGTCTACAATGTGTTGTTATCCTGTATGGCTTACTCTTATAGCATTATCATGTACTCAAGTAAAGGTGTATCTTGTATTTTAGGGTTCAGATAAAACAAAATGTCAGACACAGAAGAAGTGGAGGAAGTGCAGTAAGTATCATATGTATTTGTATTATTATTATTATTATATATATTTAATGTTTTAAAACCTTCCACTATATCAAACTAATCAAATATTTATTTTGTTTTCACGCCACTTCTTTTGTGAAGGGAGGAAGAAGGTAAGATTGCTTTGTCTGTAAGTCTGTCAATAAATTGAGATTTTACTCAAATCATTTTAATGAATTAGATTAGTGGCGATTTGAGAAATGTTTTATCATTTTTGTCAATTTGAAAGATTCACTGCTTGTGTATATGCAAATGCCCTGTATATTTTATTACACAATTATACTTTTATGACCCCATCCCCTACAACTTCAAAAGGACTATTCTATCCTGATTAACATGAAATCCTTCTAATAATGCTTACAACCTTTTATATGATATGATCAAGCTAAGAGAGTCACTGTCCTTTATTACAGATGGATCCAAGCCCAAACCAAAGTAAGTTTTTAGATTACCCCTAAATCATGAATGAATTTGACAGACTATGATTTAAGGCTCTATTCAATCTGTAACGCTGAAGCGTTACAGATTCCGCAATAGAAATGTAAACATATGCAGCGTTCACCGTGAATGCAGCGTTCACCGTGAATGCAGTCTCTCCTAAAGCGGGAACACTGCCTTTAAATTTAAATCACGCTGTAAAGCTGAACTTCCACGATGCGGGTTGAAAAGAGCCCTTGCTTTGGTTTAGGTCTTAAAGCTGAGAAGGGTAAACAGATCCACTGGTCACCCCAGGCCCATTTGTAAAAAAAATAAAAAATAATAGTACATGTGCATGTAACTGTGATGGACGCTGTAGGAGAGAGGAATAACGTTGTGGGAGAGACAAAAAGTGAGTAAAAAAACACCCTACATTTACATCCCGCCCTGAATGTAAGCCAGGGCGGGATCAGCCAGCGGCGGCTTCCCGCATGCGCGATTCATTTGCAGTCTGGACGGGGAGGGGTGAACATCTCCTGCTCTGACTGCAGCTGGGAGGGACTGCTGCGCGAGGACTGAGCCGCCTGTGAGTGCTTTGGGACGGGGGTGGGGCCCGGGGCCCACGGCAGCACCCGCTGCTCGTTGAGAAGAGTAAGAATGATACGTGCTTTCACATCAGAGTCTCCAAAAGTCTCCAATAACACCAGAAAAAGTCGCTAGATTTGTCGCTAGTCGCTTTTATGAAAATGTGTCGCTAGAGGGGTCTGAAAACTCGCTAAATATAGCGACAAAGTCGCTAAGTTGGCAACACTGCCTCCAAGTGTTTCTGGGTGGCTCTTTTTTTATTTTCCCCTGACAGATTATACGTTACATTATAAATGATGTTGAAAGATAATGTGACATTTACTGAAATGCTCAAATTGAGATTACATATACTCTAGACACACAATTTTCATTTCCATAGGTTTGTGCCAAACATCTCTGTGCCAAAGATGCCTGATGGCGAGAAAGTGGATTTTGATGTAAGTTGAATCACATAAACACACACACACACACACACACACACACACACACACACACACACACACACACACACACCACAGGTGGTTGGTGGCACCTTAATTGGGGAGGATGGGCTTGTGGTAATGGCTGGAGTGGAATAGGTGGAATGGTATCAAATACATTAAACAAATGTTTCCATGGTTTCCATGTGTTTGATGCCATTCCATTTGCTCCGTTCCAGCCATTCATTATGAGGCGTCCTCCCCTCAGCAGCCTCCACTGCTACACACACATCATGATAAAAAAACGAACTTACCATTTGTGACAGATTTGCTCCAACTGTCTCCTGTTAAAATGAAGCAAATGAGAGGTACAGAAAGTCAATAAAAGATTACGTCTAACTAGGGAAATGACTATTTTCAGGGTGTATTACGTGTATATTATGTCTTACCAAAACACACAACTCTTATTACTTAATCTGATTCTTCCTTGTGGTGGTCAGGACATCCACAGGAAGCGTCAGGAGAAGGACCTGTCTGAGCTCCAGTCTTTGATCGAGTCTCACTTCATCCAGAGGAAGAAGGAAGAAGAGGAGCTCATCACTCTCGTCAACAGGATTGTGAGTCGGCCATTTTAGAATCTGGAGAGTGAATGTTCTTTCACTGTTCCTAGAAACATGGCAACGCGACACATAATGACTTTGTCACTGAGTCTGTGCGTGTGCAGGAGAAACGTCGTGCGGAGAGGGCAGAGCAGCAGAGGGATCGTGCAGAGCGCGAGAAAGAGAGGCAGGCCAGGGTTGCGGTGAGTCTTCTCTCCATTATGACACTTAGCCAATGTGTGTTCTATGCTGGAATTGAACCCACAACCTGTGTGTTGCACGCTCTTACCAACTGACCCACACAGGACCACATATGACTAAAACAATATAACTTCTAATGGCCAACGTGGCAACAGGTTGTGGATGTAATTTCTATGATGGATCTTGCTAGATATTTCCTTCCCTAATGCTCTGTCTTCCTTCCCTAATGCTCTGTCTTTCTTCCCTAATGCTCCGTGTCTTTCTTCCCTAATGCTCTGTGTCTTTTTTTCCTAATGCTCAGTGTCTTTCTTCCCTAATGCTCTGTATCTTTTTTTCCTAATGCTCCGTGTCTTTCTTCCCTAATGCTCTGTGTCTTTCTTCCCTAATGCTCCGTGTCTTTCTTCCCTAATGCTCAGTGTCTTTCTTCCCTAATGCTCCGTGTCTTTCTTCCCTAATGCTCCGTGTCTTTCTTCCCTAATGCTCCGTGTCTTTCTTCCCTAATGCTCTGTGTCTTTTTTTCCTAATGCTCAGTGTCTTTCTTCCCTAATGCTCTGTATCTTTTTTTCCTAATGCTCCGTGTCTTTCTTCCCTAATGCTCTGTGTCTTTCTTCCCTAATGCACTGTGTCTTTTTTTCCTAATGCTCAGTGTCTTTCTTCCCTAATGCTCTGTATCTTTTTTTTCCTAATGCTCAGTGTCTTTCTTCCCTAATGCTCTGTATCTTTTTTTTCCTAATGCTCCGTGTCTTTCTTCCCTAATGCTCTGTGTCTTTCTTCCCTAATGCTCTGTATCTTTTTTTTCCTAATGCTCAGTGTCTTTCTTCCCTAATGCTCTGTGTCTTTCTTCCCTAATGCTCTGTATCTTTTTTTTCCTAATGCTCAGTGTCTTTCTTCCCAATGCTCTGTGTCTTTCTTCCCTAATGCTCTGTGTCTTTCTTCCCTAATGCTCTGTATCTTTTTTTTCCTAATGCTCCGTGTCTTTCTTCCCTAATGCTCTGTGTCTTTCTTCCCTAATGCTCTGTGTCTTTCTTCCCAATGCTCTGTGTCTTTTTTTCCTAATGCTCCGTGTCTTTCTTCCCTAATGCTCTGTGTCTTTCTTCCCTAATGCTCTGTGTCTTTCTTCCCAATGCTCTGTGTCTTTTTTTCCTAATGCTCAGTGTCTTTCTTACCTAATGCTCTGTGTCTTTCTTCCCTAATGCTCTGTATCTTTTTTTTCCTAATGCTCCGTGTCTTTCTTCCCTAATGCTCTGTGTCTTTCTTCCCTAATGCTCCGTGTCTTTCTTCCCAATGCTCTGTGTCTTTTTTTCCTAATGCTCAGTGTCTTTCTTACCTAATGCTCAGTGTCTTTCTTCCCTAATGCTCTGTATATATTTTTTCCTAATGCTCCGTGTCTTTCTTCCCTAATGCTCCGTGTCTTTCTTCCCTAATGCTCTGTGTCTTTTTTTCCTAATGCTCAGTGTCTTTCTTCCCTAATGCTCTGTGTCTTTCTTCCCTAATGCTCTGTATCTTTTTTTTCCTAATGCTCAGTGTCTTTCTTCCCTAATGCTCTGTATCTTTTTTTTCCTAATGCTCTGTGTCTTTCTTCCCTAATGCTCTGTGTCTTTTTTTCCTAATGCTCAGTGTCTTTCTTCCCTAATGCTCAGTTTCTTTCTTCCCTAATGCTCAGTGTCTTTCTTCCCTAATGCTCCATATCTTTCTTCCCTAATGCTTAGTGTCTTTCTTCCCTAATGCTCCGTATCTTTCTTCCCTAATGCTCCGTATCTTTCTTCCCTAATGCTCCGTATCTTTCTTCCCTAATGCTCAGTGTCTTTCTTCCCTAATGCTCCGTGTGCAGGAGGAGAAGGAAAGGAAGGAGGCAGAGGACCAGCGTAGGAAGCATGATGATGACGCCAAGAAGAAGAAGGCTCTCACCAACATGACCCACCAGTATGGAGGTATCCAGCAGAAGGTATCTCCAAAAACATTTTTAAAAACCTGCGTATTCTTTATCATAAAGATATTGATAATAGTGTAACGGAAGCATCCAAGTAATGTGGGGCAATGAACATTTCCTCCAAAATATTTTGATTTAAAAAATATACACTACCGGTCAAAAGTTTTAGAACACCTACTCATTCAAGGGTTTTTCTTTATTTTTAGTATTTTCTACATTGTAGAATAGTGAAGACATCAAAACTATGAAATAAGACAAATGGAATCATGTAGTAACCCAAAAAGTGTTAAACAAATAAATCAAAATATTTTTTATATTTGAGATTCTTCAAGTAGCCACCCTTTGCCTTGATGACATCTTTGTACACTCTTGGCATTCTCTCAACCAGCTTCACCTGGAATGCTTTTCCAACAGTCTTGAAGGAGTTCCCACATATGCTGAGCATTTGTTGGCTGCTTTTCCTTCACTCTGCGGTCCAACTCATCCCAAACCATCTCAATTTGGTTGAGGTCAGGAGATTGTGGAGGCCAGGTCATCTGATGCAGCGCTCCATCACTCTCCTTCTTGGTCAAATAGCCCTTACACAGCCTGGAGGTGTGTTGGGTCATTGTCCTGTTGAAAAACAAATGATAGTCCCACTAAGCCCAAACCAGATGGGGTGGCGTATCGCTGCAGAATGCTGTGGTAGCCATGCTGGTTAAGTGTGCCTTGACTTCTAAATAAATCACAGACAGTGTCACCAGTAAAGCACCCCCACACCATAACACCTCCTCCTCCATGCTTTACGGTGGGAAATACACATGCGGAGATCATCCGTTCACCCACACCGCGTCTCACAAAGACACGGCGGTTGGAACCAAAAATCTCCAATTTGGATTCCAGACCAAAGGACAAATGTCCACCGGTCTAATGTCCATTGCTCATGTTTCTTGGCCCAAGCAAGTCTCTTCTTATTTCTGTCCTTTAGTAGTTGTTTCTTTGCAGTAATTCGACCATGAAGGCCTGATTCACAGTCTCCTCCGAACAGTTGATGTTGAGATGTGTCTGTTACTTGAACTCTGTGAAGCATTTATTTGGGCTGCAATTTCTGAGGCTGGTAACTCTAATGAACTTATCCTCTGCAGCAGAGGTAACTCTGGGTCTTCCATTTTTGTGTCAGTCCTCATGAGAGCCAGTTTCATCATAGCACTTGATGGTTTTTGCGACTGCACTTTAAGAAACTTTCAAAGTTCTTGAAATGTTCCATATTGACTGACCTTCATGTCTTAAAGTAATGATGGACTGCCGTTTCTCTTTGCTTATTTGAGCTGTTCTTGCCAAAATATGGACTTGGTCTTTTACCAAATAGGGGTATCTTCTGTATACCCCCCCTACCTTGTCACAACCCAACTGATTGGCTCAAACGCATTAAGAAGGAAAGAAATTCCACAAATGAACTTTTAAGAAGGCACACCTGTTAATTGAAATGCATTCCAGGTGACTACCTCATGAAGCTGGTTGAGAGAATGCCAAGAGTGTGCAAAGCTGTCATCAAGGCAAAGGGTGGACATTTGAAGAATCTCAAATATAAAATATATTTTGATTTGTTTAACACTTTTTTGGTTACTACATGATTCCATATGTGTTTTTTCATAGTTTTGATGTCTTCACTATTATTCTACAATGTAGAAAATATTTAAAAAATATATTTTAAAAAAAAACCTTGAATGAGTAGCAGTGTCCAAACTTTTGACCGGTAGTGTATTTACACAAAATCTCTGAGAACAATCGTATTTCCCATTTTTCAATGCTCAGAGCGAAAACCGCAAAGGAGCCAAGAAACAGACAGAGAGGGAGAAGAAGAAGAAGATTCTTGCTGACCGAAGGAAACCTCTCAACATCGACCATCTGAATGAGGACAAACTCAAGTATGTCATAGTTCATATTCAGAATTTGCCTGTCCTCAGAAAAGCTGACAGTGTTATCATAATTATTTATGATGGTTTATGTCTGACGTTTTTCATTTTATGACTGAACATGACTATCTGAATGGTTTAGAGTGATGTAGATTCTTCAGTGAGACAACAAAGGTTCTTTGGGGCAAGAAAGCAAGTGTTCTGATCCACTGTTGCCCGACAGGGAGAAGGCCAGTGAGATGTGGCAGTGGATGATGGAGTTGGAGGCAGAGAAGTTTGACCTCAGTGAGAAACTCAAGAAACAGAAGTATGATGTAAGTCACCTAGACCTAACACAGAAACGAGTATGCAACAGTCACCCTCAATGAAATACATCGGCAAGTTCCTGGGTTCCTTTCTCCTCTCAACCTCCCTGGGATCTGGGGAATACTGCGAGATAGTCTTGTCTGCTTTCGGATGGCAATGAGAGAGGTCCCAGGCAGTGGGTACAAGGGTTGGGGTCAATTCCATTTCAATTCAGAAAGTAAACCAAATTCCAATTCGACATTTTCCTTATTGAAAAACATTTAAGAGACTTAGAATTTGAAAGTACTTCCTGAATTGACCCCAACCCTGGTCGGTACATGAAAGGTGAACTACAGTACTAGTGAACAGGTTAAACTACAGGTGAATTCTGAGGTCTATAGTATCATCCCGTTCCTGGGTTCCTCTCCACCTCTCAGATGGACTCCACCTGTGCAGGTTTCTTCCACAGTAACTAAAAAGTGTTGTTTAAACGCTTACAGCAAGTCTTGTGTGTCCTTACAGATTAACCAGCTTCTCACTCGGGTCCAGGACCACCAGAGGTAAGTAACACGGCGGTCCAGAATTTTGGACTTTGAGGGACATCAGAATTCGTGTTTATTAGGGTACAAAATGGAAAAACAAGTAGAATACAGAACAGACAAGCATCTCTTATTGGATGAGTACAGAGTACATTTTGGAACAGTTTCTTCCATTTCGTGCCTAATGAACAAGACCCAGAATAGTGGTTTTCGTTTTAATTGGACTCACTGGTTGCCATTCCATCAACAACTCCATTTCCCATCATTCCTTTCAAACTCCCAAGCAGGGACAGTCATTTATTTACCAGTGGAACAAGCATTTATCATTCATTGCCAATCACTCTATTAGACATTGTAACAGAAAACCTGATTGAAACCAAAGAAATAGCCATGACCATCGCTTACACCGCCTGTGTCCGTCTCTGTGTGTGTGTGTGTCTGCATTGTATGTAGCATTGTCACTGCACGATAGCTTCAAAACGTTGTAAGTGGTCACGATACAAACTGCCAAGATGGTCTGGTCTGAAATTGAAGCACAATACAACCATTCCATCATAAAAATCAAGCCAAAATAACTAAAAGCCTGTGTAACTGATGGACTGACTGAAACCATTAAACTAATTCACACTTGACCCATAAGTGTACCACTTTTGCCGTCGGATTCTCTGACTCCCCCTTGTATGAGGGGGAGTGAACAAGTGCACACTTCAAGGGTGAAGAGTTAAATAATCAGTATGCAGGAAAGTGCTGCAGCAGAGACTTTCACTACTGGGCTGACTACCTGGCTGCCAAGCCATTCAGCTTTTTTAACCCTATCCTGCCCCTCTCAGCGCCAAAGGTCGCGGCAAGAAGATGGGCCGGGTGAGGTAAAGGAGCTGCCGCCATGGTCAAGGGCAGACAGCCGTGACTGGAGATCCATCCACGATAATAATGTGTCTGTATACGTGTTCATCATTATGGCATAACGTCAGAATGGATCACATGTACCAAGTCAATAAATGAGTCACTCAACCCTGGTACCCCTTTTTGAGAATATACAGAATAAACCTGTCACTTCAAATTAGATGTTGCCACACAATTCAGCCCTGCACTGACCGTTCTACTTTTACTACTGATCGTTTTCCCACATGGTATTGTGGGTATTTCATAAATTCACGTAGCCTACTATTACAACAAATTATCATTATTCATTTCAACATAGTAGTACACATGACCTTATCAATACACTAGATAACTTGCAAACACTTTCAGTGACAGACGTACAGTCACGAGTCAAAACAACCCACATAGGACTGGGTGTAGCATTGTTAGGTGAAAAAAGACATGAAATCACATTCAGAGAACATAGAAGTGTACGGTATGCAGCTGCACTATGGTGCATTCACGCCAACCAATAACCAACACTTATTCTACATCAGAGTGGCACTTTTCTGCTCTTTGTAAATATCAACAACACAAATGAGGGATTGTTACCATGTAAGGACATTTTCAGCAGTAGCATAGACATGCGAGAAAATAGATCTATATAGAATATGGGCCCCGTGTCGCTCAGTTGGAAGAGCATGATGCTTGCAACGCCAGGGTTGTGGGTTCGTTTCCCACGGGGGGCCAGTATGAAAATGTATGCACTCACTAACTGTAAGTCGCTCTGGATAACAGCGTCTGCTAAATGACTCAAATATAAATGTAAATCTGTAACCATGATGAAGACAGACAGCATTTACAAGTCGCATCGCAAGCATACATTACAGCAAGCCAGAAACTAGAGTAAACATCTTTAATTTAACTCTACATTATTCGGTAGGTAGGCCTCACACCTTACATGTTCATCAATATAATACTACTACTTACATATGAAAGATAATTTGGTGTGTGGTGTGGTGCAGGTGAAGACTGATTCTGTATTTACTGCCCTTCGTATTGGTCAAGTCCCTATAATACATCACACAACTTTCTTCAAATGTGCGTCCCAATTCTCCAGAAGTGTGCACTTTTACACTTATCCGGTCATGGATTTAACAAAACAGTGGAAACTCCCTCCAGCCAGTGCTTACACCAATCCATTGCTTTTAAAACCATGACAGGGGAGTGTGGAAGTGCAAACTTTAGGAGGAGGATGGAGAATTGAGACACAATAAAAACACAAATTGTGACACCAGTGCATTTCCAAGTTCGCCGTCTCTGCAGTCCAGGTAGGTTTGAGACAGAACAGGGCTTAGGGCTTAGGGGGAAGGGTTTAGGGTCCTTGTGGGAGGGAGAGTGTATGGAGGTAGAGGTCATCACCACAGGTGTGTTTCTCTGATCTCGGCAATCACTTGACTAGCTTTCTGCAAGGCCTGTGGACACAGAGTGGAAAAGCCTGTTTAGATGAGCAAATTCATACAGAAACAAAACACCCCCAGTGATGTCAAAGCTGGAGGTCACAGTTTGTCCCAACATCTGCTATATTCTAGCAGCAGTTAGATCACTTTTCACAGAACTCATTTTTGAAGATGGTTAACACACACTACCAAGCTTCTCATTTGTGGTGCTGGGAGTTACTGCCCCAAAAACACTTCTGCCATATTTCAAACTCCCATAGTTCTGCAACTAATCCCAGGCGTGTATCTTGAGCATGTCTTCAGACTCGGTGAGCAGGTTCTACACACACACACACTGTACCTTGAGCATGTCTGCAGCTTCGTTGCGTCTCTGGGCCATGTCTTCAGACTCGGTGAGCAGGTCGTCCAGCAGACCAGCCTTATACAGCTGACCCACCAGTTCACTCTGCAGGCTGTCCTTCACATGGTTCACCAGGAAGTGCATCACCGCCTTGGGCACGCTGCAGGAGGGAGCGCAAAAGGGAGAGAGAAGTACACTGAGTGTACAAAACATTAGGAACACCTGCTCTTTCCATGACATACTGACCAGGTGAATGCTATGATCCCTTATTGATGTCACCTGTCAGACGTATATTGTGTATGTGTGCCATTCAGAAGGTGAATGGGCAAGACAATATTTAAGTGCCTTTGAACGGGGTATGGTAGTGTTGGATTCTAGCTCGAAATACTTGAAGTTGATTACTTTACATTACTTTAAATGAATGTATATGTTGGGGTCAATGGAGGGTGGATGAGAACCAGGTGTATGGAAAGTTACTGAGTGAGAAAGGGGGAGTGCAGAAAGTTGACATTTTGCAGAACATGTTAGCGTTAAATCTCATGTATCCTATAGAGAGGGGCAAATGGCAACAGTCTGGTTTCAGTCACTGATCAGGTTGGATAGCCGTGGAGTAGGGAGGAGTGAGGAATTCGGGCCGAGGTCAGGTCAGATGAAATGACAAGGAACAGTTCTATTACACACACACACACCACCTAAGTTCCTGCCTAGCAACAGAGATGTATTGGCTGTCTAAATGTGTAAGGAGGAGACTCCGCCTAATAGGCGGTTATAAATACTTGTGCTGGTGGAAACATGTATTTGTCTTTTCAGCTGTTTGACCCATTGGGTGAATAAACTTGGTTTGAGCTTTACTAATCGTCCTTGAGTTTTACTCTGTTTGTCAGAACCTAACAGTAATAGGTGCCAGGCGCACCGGTTTGCGTGTCAAGAACTGCAACGCTGCTGGGTTTTTCACGCTCAACAGTTTCCCGTGTGTATCAAGAATGGTCCGCCACCCTAAGGACATCCAGCCAACTTCACACAACTGTGGGAAGCATTGGGGTCAACATGGGCCAGCATCCCTGTGGAACGCTTTCAACACCTTGTAGAGTCCATGTTCCGACAAATTGAGGCTGTTCTGAGCGCAAAAGGGGGTGCAACTCAGTATTAGGAAAGTGTTCCTAATGTTTTGTCCACTCAGTGTATAGACAAAGGGTGGATGAAAGAGTGAGGGACTTTCTCAATTTCTTAAAAGCAGGTGAAAAGGAAAAGACAACAGTAGAAATTTGATTTCTAGAAATCACAGGAGGGGAGTCTAACAACAGGAAGTAGAACACAGCGGCACCATACCTGTCCTGGATGTTTTTCCTGACGATGAGGAAGTAGGACTTGATAAGCCTCTCGATGACCTCACAGTCCCTCTGCTCTCTGGCCGATAGTTTCCTGGAAACAGGAACTGGCTTGGGGATACAAGGACACAAACAGACCAATTACTGACAACTCAAAAAGTCAGAGGTCATGTGGTTGCTTGGCATTACGTTTTACTCCTAAGAAATAGATTTGTTAGATTTTTTAAAAATGATTTTGTAAAGTAGGCTAAAGCTTTCTGTCTTGATGCTACTACCCACCACATCCAGCAGGTTGACGGCATGGCCCCTCTGTGGGCTGGCGGGGTTTGAGGTCTGGAGCATGGACTTGTCTCCACCCATCCCCTCCTCTCCCTTCTTCAGCATGCCCCTCCAGTTCCCTGTCCCTCCGTCCTGGTCTCCCTGGGGACCACCACCTGCAGTCTGGAGACGGGGAAATAGACACAGACAGCATGGTTAGAGATCATGGCAAGAGGTTTATAATTTTTTCGTTTATTCAACCTTTAATTTATACAGTCTCCTTGAGATTAAAATATCTATTTTATAAAGAGCCTCTATTTTATAAAGAACAGCAATCATACACGTGTGACAATGTATTCCTAAAAAGCATGCTTCTCTCCAGGCTGTTACATCAGCCTGTCTGGTATGATGTAACATCTACAGACTATACAGTCCTGTCTGGTATGATGTAACATCTACAGACTATACAGTCCTGTCTGGTATGATGTAACATCTACAGACTATACAGTCCTGTCTGGTATGATGTAACATCTACAGACTATACAGTCCTGTCTGGTATGATGTAACATCTACAGACTATACAGTCCTGTCTGGTATGATGTAACATCTACAGACTATACAGTCCTGTCTGGTATGATGTAACATCTACAGACTATACAGTCCTGTCTGGTATGATGTAACATCTACAGACTATACAGTCCTGTCTGGTATGATGTAACATCTACAGACTATACAGTCCTGTCTGGTATGATGTAACATCTACAGACTATACAGTCCTGTCTGGTATGATGTAACATCTACAGACTATACAGTCCTGTCTGGTATGATGTAACATCTACAGACTATACAGTCCTGTCTGGTATGATGTAACATCTACAGACTATACAGTCCTGTCTGGTATGATGTAACATCTACAGACTATACAGTCCTGTCTGGTATGATGTAACATCTACAGACTATACAGTCCTGTCTGTAGATATACTGAGATTTTGGAACAGACTGCATTCTGACAGCTGCAGGGTCACATATAGTACAAAGCCTTCAGTCCAGGGACCCTTCCTCTGTACAGAAGCACACATGCCGGGAGGAGACACTAGATGGGAAATGTAGTTCATCCTCAGAGGGGTGGGGGACTTTCAATTTATCAAAATACATATTTGTTGGACACTGAAGAGGACTAGAGAAGGGGAACACAGAATTGCCTCATACACAAAGTAGGGTCTTCCGGTCTACAGGGGTTGGGGAGGGGAGAATGAGGGTGGGTTGGGGTCAGGAGGAATTCCATTTCATTTACTTCTGAATTGACGACTGTCAATTTTACTTAAAGTTAACTTCCTAAATTAACTTAATTGAAATTAAGCCTTGGTTGAGTTAGGATGCAGGCAGGCATTGAGTGACACAGGGACACACCTTGGGTCCTTCTCCTTCTGGGGGAGGAAGATCAGTGGGGGAGAGAGACTGACCACCTGGGCCCTTAAAGTACTAGAGAGCAGAGAGAGTGAAAGAGGAAGGAGTGGACAGAAGACTAGAAGAAGTAAAAAGTAGCAGTAGTAGAAATTAACTGAGCTTGGAAAGGGAAAGACATAGGGAAAGGCATAGGGAAAGGGCAAGGCCTAGGGAAAGACATAGGGAAAGGCATAGGGAAAGGGAAAGGCCTAGGGAAAGGGAAAGGCCTAGGGGAAAGGCATAGGGAAAGGCCTAGGGAAGGGAAAGGCATAGGGAAGGGAAAGGCATAGGGAAGGGAAAGGCATAGGGAAAGACAGGGAAAGACATAGGGAAAGGAAAAGGCCTAGGGAAAGGGAATGGGCAAGGCATAGGGAAAGGCATAGGGAAAGGCATAGGGAAAGGCCTAGGGAAGGGAAAGGCATAGGGAAGGGAAAGGCATAGGGAAAGGCCTAAGGAAGGGAAAGGCCTAAGGAAGGGAAAGGCCTAGGGAAAGGCATAGGGAAAGGCATGGGAAAGGCATAGGGAAAGGCCTAGGGAAAGGGAAAGACAGGGAAAGACATAGGGAAAGGAAAAGGCCTAGGGAAAGGGCAAGGCCTAGGGAAAGGCCTAGGGAAAGGAAAAGGCCTGGGGAAAGGCCTAGGGAAAGGCATAGGGAAAGATAAAGGCCTAGGGAAAGGCCTAGGGAATGACATAAGGAAAGGCCTAGGGAAAGGCCTAGGGAAAGGCAAAGGCCTAGGAAAAGGCATAGGGAAAGGCCTAGGAAAAGGCATAGGGAAAGGCCTAGGAAAAGGCCTAGGAAAAGGCAAAGGCCTAGGAAAAGGCAAAGGCCTAGGAAAAGGCAAAGGCCTAGGAAAAGGCAAAGGCCTAGGGAAAGGGAAAGGCCTAGGGAAAGGGAAAGGCCTAGGAAAAGGCAAAGGCCTAGGAAAAGGCAAAGGCCTAGGAAAAGGCAAAGGCCTAGGAAAAGGCAAAGGCCTAGGGAAAGGGAAAGGCCTAGGAAAAGGGAAAGGCCTAGGGAAAGGGAAAGGCCTAGGGAAAGGGAAAGGCCTAGGGAAAGGGAAAGGCCTAGGGAAAGGGAAAGGCCTAGGGAAAGGGAAAGGCCTAGGGAAAGGGAAAGGCCTAGGGAAAGGGAAAGGCCTAGGGAAAAGGAAAGGCCTAGGGAAAGGGAAAGGCCTAGGGAAAGGGAAAGGCCTAGGGAAAGGGAAAGGCCTAGGAAAAGGGAAAGGCCTAGGGAAAGGCCTAGGGAAAGGGAAAGGCCTAGGGAAAGGGAAAGGCATAGGACTATGGCTTCTAGTGCTGCTCTAAAGGGTAGACTGGGAGCCATAAAGAAACAGAGAAAACAGTACATTTTGTAGCAATCAAACAAATCCTAACCACATGACAGTCTGTTACCTTATCCCGAGGAACAGATGAGGGCAGCTCTCTCATTCTGTTGCGTCTCTGTTCCTGAGACACAACCACATGATTTCATTAAGTAAAACACTTCATATACTGTATAAGACAATAAGAAAATACTAAATTAAGTCAAATTGAAAGAAGCAGTTTCCAACTTTGTGAACAATGTTCATTACCTCTATGTTGTTGTTCATGAGGCCACAGGCATCAGCAAAGTCAGGGTGTTTGGTGTTAATATAAGCCAACTCGATGGCCACCAGGTTATGAACCTGAAAAGAAAGACAGGAAATTTGATTTGGTACACTTAAGGACAGCAAACAGACAGTATTCTACTATAAATTCAATCTATAGGGTTTGTGGGTTATTGTAGTGGATCAGAGAGCATTTACAAACATTTATAATGGCTTATTCATTAAAATTATTCTAAAGTGTAACTGAAAAGACTCACCATCTCATTGGTGACTGGTAACCTTTTCCTGAGGAGGGATGTGACCACTTCTACTATGGCATCATGGAGCTTAGGAAACCTCAACAGCTCCTAGAGAGAGAGAGATGCAACTCATCACAGAGCTTAGGAAACCTCAGCAGCTCCGAGAGAGAGAGATGCAACTCATCACAGAGCTTAGGAAACCTCAACAGCTCCTAGAGAGAGAGAGATGCAACTCATCACAGAGCTTAGGAAACCTCAGCAGCTCCGAGAGAGAGAGAGAGAGAGATGCAACTCATCACAGAGCTTAGGAAACCTCAGCAGCTCCGAGAGAGAGAGATGCAACTCATCACAGAGCTTAGGAAACCTCAACAGCTCCGAGAGAGAGATGCAACTCATCACAGAGCTTAGGAAACCTCAGCAGCTCCGAGAGAGAGAGATGCAACTCATCATGGAGCTTAGGAAACCTCAACAGCTCCTAGAGAGAGAGAGATGCAACTCATCACAGAGCTTAGGAAACCTCAACAGCTCCGAGAGAGAGAGATGCAACTCATCACAGAGCTTAGGAAACCTCAACAGCGCCGAGAGAGAGAGATGCAACTCATCACAGAGCTTAGGAAACCTCAACAGCTCCGAGAGAGAGATGCAACTCATCACAGAGCTTAGGAAACCTCAACAGCTCCGAGAGAGAAAGATGCAACTCATCACAGAGCTTAGGAAACCTCAACAGCTCAGAGAGAGAGATGCAACTCATCACAGAGCTTAGGAAACCTCAACAGCTCAGAGAGAGAGATGCAACACTCAGTGACTGGCCAGATGACTAGAGTCAAAGCAGTGTTGTTGATGTGAATGTGTGTGTGAACGAACAACCTACCTGTGCTGTAGTTGCTGCAAATCAAATCAAAGTTTATTGGTCACGTACACAGATTTGCAGATGTTATCGCAGTTTCAGCGAACGCTTAAGTGTCTAGCTCCAACAGTGCAGTAATATCTAGCAATACAAAAACCAATACACATACCCCCCAAAAAAATACTACAAATATATCAGAACAAGCAGTCAGATAGATATATATATATATATATATATATATATATACACACACATATACACACACATATACATATTATATAGATAAGCAATAAGGCCCTAGGGGGTGTGGTATATCGCCAATATACCACGGCTAAGGGCTGTTCTTAAGCACAATGCAACGCGGAGTGCCTGGATACAGCCCTTAGCTGTGGTATATTGGCCATATACCACAAACCCTTGAGGTGCCTTATTGCTATTATAAACTGGCTACCAACGTAATTAGAGCAGTAAAAATAAACGTTTTGTCATACCCATGGTATGAGTGTGTAAAGCTGTCATCAAGGCAAAGGGTGGCTACATTGAAGAATCTCAAATATAAAATATATTTTGATTTGTTTTACACTTTTTTGGTTACTACCGGTACATGATTCCATATGTGTTATTTCATAGTTTTATAATAATATGCCATTTAGCAGATGCTTTTATCCAAAGCGACTTACAGTCATGTGTGCATACATTTTTACGTATGGGTGGTCCCGGGGATCGAACCCACTACCCTGGCGTTACAAGCGCCATGCTCTACCAATTGAGCTACAGAGGACCACGTCTTCACTATTATTCTACAATGTAAAAAATAGTAAAAATAAAGAAAAACCCTGGAATGAGTAGGTGTTCTAAAACTTTTGACTGGTACTGTATATTACACACACGCTGGCCAGTTCATTAGGTACACCACCCCGTTCACGAAAATGGATCGCTCATACAGACAGTTAGTCACATGGCTGTGGCTTGTTATATAAAGCAGGCAGACATCGAGGCATTCAGTTACTGTTCGATTGAACGTTAGAATGGTCAAAAACGAGTGGCCTAAGCGACTTTGAGCGTGGTATAATCGTCGGTGCCAGGCATGCCGGATCCAGTATTTCACGCACGACAGTGTCTATGGTTTACCGAGAATGGTGCGAAAAACTTGGTGATCCTTGTCACGGATGAGCTATTGCAGCAGACGACCAAATCGGGTTCCACTACTATCAGCTAAAAACAAGCAGAAGCAGCTCCAGTGGGCACGTGATCACCAACATTGGACAACTGAGTGGAAAAACGTTGCCTGGTCCGACTCTCAGTTACTGTTGAGTCATGCTGATGGCAGAGCCAGGATTTGGCATAAGCAGCATGAGTGCATGGACCCATCCTGCCTGGTGTTAACGGTACAGGCTGGTGGTCGGTGGTGTACCGCCGTCCAATCTGCAGCAACTGCGTGATGCTATCACGTCAGCATGGACCAACATCCCTGTGGAACGTTTTCGACTGGTACAATCCATGTCCTCCGAAGAATTCAGGGGGTTCTGGAGGCAAAGTGGGGCCCGACCCGGTACTAGAAGGGTGTACCTAATAAACTGTCCGGTGAGTGCAACGTGTGTAAAGAAAGAATTGGCAGTATATGAATAGAAAAGGTGTGTACAGCAGTAGTTATATAGGATGAGCAATGACTATAATACAGTATATACATATAAAGTGGGTTAAACCGTATGTAAACATTATTAAAGTGACCAGTGTTCAATGACTATGTACATAGGGCAGCAGTCTCTAAAGTGCAGGGTAGAATACTGGGTGATAGCCAGCTAGAACAGTGACTAAGGTTCAGGGCAGGGTACTGGGCGGAGGCCGGCTAGTGGTGACTGTTTAACAGTCTGATGGCCTGGAGATTTAAGTTTTTCAGTCTCTCGTTTCCAGCTTTGATGCACCTGTACTGTCTCCGCCTTCTAAATGGTAGCGGGGTGAACAGGCCGTGGCTTGGGTGGCTGAGGTCCTTGATGATGTTCTTGGCCTTCCTGTGACACCGGGTGCTGTAGATGTCCTGGAGGGCAGCCAGTATACCCCGGTGATGTGTAGGGCTGACCACACCACCCTCTGGAGAGCCCTGCGGTTGCGGGCGGTGCAGTTGCCGTACCAGGCGGTGATACAGCCCGACAGGATGCTCTCAATGGTGCATCTGTAGAAGTTTGTGAGGGTCTGAGGTTGAAGAGGCGCTGTTGTGCCTTCTTCACCACGCTGTCTGTGTGAAGGGACCATTTCAGGTTGTCAGTGATGTGCACGCCAAGAAACTTGAAGCTTTTGACCCTCTCCACTATAGCCTGTTGATGTGGATGGGGGCGTGCTCTCTGCAGTCTCCTGTAGTCCACAATCAGCTCCTTAGATTCGTTGACGTTGTGGCAGAGGTTATTTTTCCTGGCACCAGTCCGCCAGGGCTTTCACCTCCTCCCTGTAGGCTGTCTCATCGTTGTTGGTAATCAGGTCTACCACTATTGTGTCGTCAGCAAACTTCATTAAGTTGGAGACGTGCGTGGCCCCCGTTTTGAGGATCAGCGTAGCAGAGGTGTTGTTGCTTACCTTCACCACATGGTGTGGGCCCGTCAGGAAGTCCAGGACCCAGTTACACAATGAGGGGTTCAAACCCAGGGCCCTGAGCTTAGTGATGAGCTTGGAGGGCACTATGGCGTTGAAGGCTGAGCTGTGGTCGATGAACAGCATTATTACATAGGTGTTTATCTTGTCGAGGTGGGATAGGGCAGTGTGATGGCGATTGTGTCGTCCGTGGATCTGTTGGGGCGGTATGCAAATTGTAGTGGGTCTAGGGTGTCGGGTAAGGTAGAGGTGATATGATCCTTAACTAGCCTCTCAAAGGACTTAAAGATGACAGAAGTGAGTGCTACGGGGCGAGTCATTTAGTTCAGTTACCTTCGCTTTCTTGGGTACAGGAACAATGGTGGACATCTTGAAGCAGACTGGGATAGGGAGAGAATGAATATGTCCGTAAACACGGCTTGGGATGCCGTCTGGGCAGGCAGCCTTGTGTGCGTTAACACACTTAGTCCAGGGACTGAACGTTAGTGAGTAATAAACTGAGAGGCGGTGGATGGTGTGCACGCCGCCGGAGTCTGACTAGGGCCCCACTCCTTCTACCTCTTCTCCGACGTCCCCCGGGATGACTAGAGCTGCCTCCGGAAGTTCAAAACAAAGGATCCAGGTCAGGGAAGTCAACATTTCTGCTCACATTTCTGGTAAGTGACCGCCAATCTAATATACAAAAGTTATTTCCGGCTGTAGGTAAAAATACAAGAAACATTTTGAGCAAATAATGTAAGAAATAATACTAAAAAAAAAAAAATACTGCAAAGTTGGCTAGGAGCTAGGAACAAGGCGACCGTGTCTGTCGGCCACCATCTTGCCAAAACGGAGTGTACTTACCTGTGTGCGTGTGTGTGCGTGTGTGTGTGTGTGTCCCTCTACCTGTGTGCTATAGTTGCTGCAGTGCTGGATGATCCTCTGCATCTCCTCGTGAACCAGCTCCACACAGCGCAGGCTGGGCTCCTCCAGTCTCTTCACCTGTCTCTTCACCAGCAGCTCAAATGACACCTCGGGCACAAACAGGGCAGGCCGCGGGCCCTACAGAGAGAGAGAGAGAGAGAGAGAGACTACATTACCCAGCAGTCTCTGGCTAACACACAACTCACAGTTTAGAAGAATACTTCACTGTTAATTTTCTTGAGAGAAAGTAAATGTGTCTTTTTCTGCTTTGAACTCAAGCTAAACCATCAACCTTAACCCTAAAACAGATGTGTCAAACGGATCATCAAAACGCTGAACATTCCATCATTGTACTTGAAATGAACATGGATCCCAACATATGTGAGGCTCTACAGAGCACACAACTCACTGTAGCATTCCTAATAGCTGTTAGCACGTCTATGGTGGTCAGACCTCCCAGCGGGTCTACGGACTCCAGCGTCCGACCAAACGTCTCATGGAAAATATAACAGATTCGTGCTCCACCACACCTGAAAGAGAACAACAATTTTGTCATTTTGAGAGCTTGGGACTATAATCTGCATTTGTAAAAAATTGAGTTGACAGCCTTGTTCTTCCTATATAGTCATCTAAATACCCCAATTGTTATGTAAAATATACACTGCTCAAAAAAATTAAGGGAACACTAAAATAACACATCCTAGATCTGAATGAATGAAATAATCGTATTAAATACTTTTTTCTTTACATAGTTGAATGTGCTGACAACAAAATCACACAAAAATTATCAATGGAAATCAAATGTATCAACCCATGGAGGTCTGGATTTGGAGTCACCCTCAAAATTAAAATGGAAAACCACACTACAGGCTGATCCAACTTTGATGTAATGTCCTTAAAACAAGTCAAAATGAGGCTCAGTAGTGTGTGTGGCCTCCACGTGCCTGTATGACCTCCCTACAACGCCTGGGCATGCTCCTGATGAGGTGGCGGATGGTCTCCTGAGGGATCTCCTCCCAGACCTTGACTAAAGCATCCGCCAACTCCTGGACAGTCTGTGGTGCAACGTGGCGTTGGTGGATGGAGCGAGACATGATGTCCCAGATGTGCTCAACTGGATTCAGGTCTGGGGAACGGGCAGGCCAGTCCATAGCATCAATGCCTTCCTCTCGCAGGAACTGCTGACACACACCAGCCACATGAGGTCTAGCATTGTCTTGCATTAGGAGGAACCCAGGGCCAACCACACCAGCATATGGTCTCACAAGGGGTCTGAGGATCTCATCTCGGTACCTAATGGCAGTCAGGCTACCTCTGGCGAGCACATAGAGGGCTGTGCGGCCCCCCAAAGAAATGCCACCCCACACCATTACTGACCCACCGCCAAACCGGTCATGCTGGAGGATGTTGCAGGCAGCAGAACGTTCTCCACGGCGTCTCCAGACTCTGTCACGTCTGTCACGTGCTCAGTGTGAACCTGCTTTCATCTGTGAAGAGCACAGGGCGCCAGTGGCGAATTTGCCAATCTTGGTGTTCTCTGGCAAATGCCAAACGTCCTGCACGGTGTTGGGCTGTAAGCACAACCCCCACCTGTGGACGTCGGGCCCTCATACCACCCTCATGGAGTCTGTTTCTGACCGTTTGAGCAGACACATGCACATTTGTGGCCTTCAGGAGGTCATTTTGCAGGGCTCTGGCAGTGCTCCTCCTTGCACAAAGGCGGAGGTAGCAGTCCTGCTGCTGGGTTGTTACCCTCCTACGGCCTCCTCCACGTCTCCTGATGTACTGGCCTGTCTCCTGGTAGCGCCTCCATGCTCTGGACACTACGCTGACAGACACAGCAAACCTTCTTGCCACAGCTCGCATTGATGTGCCATCCTGGATGAGCTGCACTACCTGAGCCACTTGTGTGGGTTGTAGACTCCGTCTCATGCTACCACTAGAGTGAAAGCACCGCCAGCATTCAAAAGTGACCAAAACATCAGCCAGGAAGCATAGGAACTGAGAAGTGGTCTGTGGTCACCACCTGCAAAACCAGTCCTTTATTGGGGGTGTCTTGCTAATTGCCTATAATTTCCACCTGTTGTCTATTCCATTTGCACAACAGCATGTGAAATGTATTGTCAATCAGTGTTGCTTCCTAAGTGGACAGTTTGATTTCACAGAAGTGTGATTGACTTGGAGTTACATTGTGTTGTTTAAGTGTTCCCTTTATTTTTTTGAGCAGTGTATAAAAAAATTGCTGACATCATTCAAACCAATGGGGTTTCGGAACTTTAAAGCCAATTATCTCAGAACCATCTTTTTGCAGATAGAACCTTATAGTCGCAAGCTTTCGATTTGTAACTGAAAGATCAAAGTAGTAGACTAGTTAATCTAGCCTAGCTAATCTACCACCTCCTACATTGGCCTGCAAAAGCATCCAATTGTTTTACTTGTGACGCTCAATTTGTACTGGCGCCACCTTCTGGCAACTAGTAGAGGTGCAAGGATGTTTGAAAGAGGTTATTTCCATGCTTCCTGCTTTTCTCTTCATATAAATGAAGAAAAAAAAAACACTAAAGAGTAGGAATTCACCCCTTTTTTTTTAAGAGAAAGAAGAGTAAGTTGCTCACAGTTCTGTTGTCTCTATGTACTTCGCGGTGCCCTCGATGGTGTGGCAGTACTCTGCAGCGAACTTGGTGATGAGCTGCAGCAGAGTAGAGCTCTGGTCCTCTACAGGTTCACCGTAGCTACTCAGCAGGGACTGGTACTGGGACGCCAGCACATTGATACGAGTCTTCAGCTCCGGGAGACAGTCTCTAATGTGGTGCATCAACAACCTGGCAACAAAGAGAAGAAGAAGAAAAAAGAAACAGACAACATGATGTCGTCCACAACGAAAGTGACTCGTTAGAGTGACATTACACTCCAAAATCAGAAGTTGGTCAAACGGTTTCAAACCTCAAAAGTTGTCTTCTGTTGAGGCCTTGTTTTTCCTAATACGTTTCTATTTTCATACCTGTTCAACGTTCTGGCCAAGTATTTGGTTCCATTTCTGTTGGCGAGGGAAGGGTACTTCTTCTGTAGGAAGGCATATTCATCACGGATGGCATCAGCCACTGACTTCTTATTGTTGATGTCAAGCTGACTCCTTGGAAAAATAAATAAGGGTGGGACTGTGAGTTTTTTGATGACATTGTAGCGTTAAAGAAAATTCTAAACCTTTTTCCATTTTGATCCTGAGTGACTGTTGGCTTCTAGCACCCTTCGATACACGAGGACAAGGAGAGTAAATTCTCTCCCTTCAAAATATATGCAGGATTTCCCACAAGGCTGAAGTTCTGCTCTATTCAACATGTTAGAGACTGAAGTGTATTTTGTAAAGGTGCAGACCTGTTGACCACTCCTATGAGGCCCAGTTTGACAGGGATGACTCGGCCCATCAGTACGTCCATGGCATCTGTCCCAGCATCCATCAGGTCCAGTTTGGTCACCACAGCCAACGTCCTCCTGCCTACACACAGCGACACAAACAGCAGAACTCGTATTCATAAAGCGTATCAGAGTAGGGGTGCTGATCTAGGATCAGGTCCCCCCATCATGAGAAACTCCTGGCCCTACATCCAGGTAATCAAGGGGTTTTGGCAGGCGGTGTATCCTACATCCAGGTAATCAAGGGGTTTTGGCAGGCGGTGTATCCTACATCCAGGTAATCAAGGGGTTTTCGCAGTCAGTGTATCCTACATCCAGGTAATCAAGGGGTTTTGGCAGGCGGTGTATCCTACATCCAGGTAATCAAGGGGTTTTGGCAGGCGGTGTATCCTACATCCAGGTAATCAAGGGGTTTTGGCAGGCGGTGTATCCTACATCCAGGTAATCAAGGGGTTTTGGCAGGCAGGGGGATCCTACATCCAGGTAATCAAGGGGTTTTCGCAGTCAGTGTATCCTACATCCAGGTAATCAAGGGGTTTTGGCAGGCGGTGTATCCTACATCCAGGTAATCAAGGGGTTTTGGCAGGCGGTGTATCCTACATCCAGGTAATCAAGGGGGTTTTGGCAGGCGGTGTATCCTACATCCAGGTAATCAAGGGGTTTTGGCAGGCGGTGTATCCTACATCCAGGTAATCAAGGGGTTTTGGCAGGCGGTGTATCCTACATCCAGGTAATCAAGGGGTTTTGGCAGGCGGTGTATTCTACATCCAGGCAATCAAGGGGTTTTGGCAGGCGGTGTATCCTACATCCAGGTAATCAAGGGGTTTTGGCAGGCGGTGTATCCTACATCCAGGTAATCAAGGGGTTTTGGCAGGCGGTGTATCCTACATCCAGGTAATAAAGGGGTTTTGGCAGGCGGTGTATCCTACATCCAGGTAATCAAGGGGTTTTGGAAGGCGGTTTATGCCATGGCATTTCTGATATAAGGATTAAAAGATTGAGAAACCACTGTAGGAGACAGCCAATTGAGATTAACAGAGAGAGAGCGGGAGAGAGGGAGCGGGAGAGCAAGAGAGAGAGCGTATGGAAGAGAGAGAGGCAAAGAGAGAGACCGTCAGCTACACACAAAGAGAAGAAAGAAAGTGAGACCGAGCGAGAGAAAGAGAGAAAGGTGTTTACCATCAGGGTCGACCTCGCGCGCCACTTTGAGGGCCTCTGAGGTGGCCATGTCTGTGTTGGCAGCAGTCACAGCCAGGATGATAGAGTTGGGGTTAGAGATGTGCTTCACGATCAAGTCTTTGATCTGCACCTCTATGTCTTTGGGCTGGTCTCCCACCGGGACCTGGGTAGACATACACACACTGTCAACGTAGCCTGCTCATATCATATTTCAAACCATACTTGGGGTTCTGTCTCCTTCAATGTACCTGGAAAGAGAGATGGTTCAGTGAACCATGCTTACAAGATGAGTAACCTTGCCTGAGCTCTGAAGACTTGCATTACCTCCCAGAGCTAATGCCTTTAGCTCAGCAGGCTAACTAAGTTTTGTGGTAGGTTCAAACCAACTCGATCAGCATTTACATTTGAAATAAAAAGGCTTTTCTTTCTGTGTACCTTTGTGATACCTGGCAGATCCACCAGCGTGAGGTTGACTACGTGAGGGGAGAAGATTTTCAGGTGTATGGGCTCATCAGTGATTCCCTGGAAGAAAACAAACAGAAATGTCAGTTTAGCAGTTGGCAATGATAACAAGTGTTTGACATTGTTGGGGACTACCTTTGCACCAAATTATTTTGTTGTTGACATACCTTGTTATTGCCAGAAACTCTTTCCGTTTCAGCTTCGATCTCGAGCCTGATGTCGTCGAAGTCTGTGTAGATCTAAAAACAAAGCAAATTTGACCTTAATGGGTACTGTGTGGAATAACAAATGATTACATTAGGGTTTATATACTGTAGCTGCATATGACACATGACATCAATTTAAATATGATCTGGACACAACATCAAAAGAAATGTAATCTGATCTTACAAATGTAAGCATGAAGATAAGAAAAAAACAATCCTCTATCAGCCACAGAATCAATGCAATTTACAGTATAGCACGTCACAAGGCCTTCTCTGTTCCTGACGCGTGCTTACATCTTTCTAGCCTGTGACTGAGAGAGGGTTTGTGGCTGATAATGTGACTTAGAGAAAGTTCCTCTACAGACACAAAACATCTAGCTATTCCAATATGAACTCTGTGAATAAATAAACACAATAGCCCAGGGTTTCCCAAACTCAGTCCTGGAGCCCCCCCCCCTGGGCACACGTTGTGGTTTTTGCCCAAGCACTTCACAGCCGATTCAAATAATAATCAAAGGCTGATGATGAGTTGGTTATTTGCATCAGCTGTGTAGTGCTAGGGCAAAAACCAAAACGTGCACCCAGGGAGGGCCCCGGGACCGAGTTTGGGAAACCCTGCAATAACCTACCGTGTGTTTATATCTGATTAGGTTTATCAAATATTTAAGCTGCGTGTCTATTTGTGGCAGTGAACGGGAACTCCACTGAGAAGAACAGAAAGCTGAAGGAGTGCTTTGCTTAGTCAGCAACCTGCTGGCTTTGAACCAACACAGAGACTACCTCGGAGGCATTTTTAGCACTGAGACATAGCCTACCTTGTTTTTGGTGTGTAGAAATTTGCCCCATTCCTCTCCGTCGACGCCTGTGGGAATATAACAAGGCAGTCTCAGTCTATCTGGCAGATGTCATTTGGAGTGGGCCCTAGTAGCCTGCTCTTAGGGACAGTTTCGCAGACACAGATTAAGCCTAGGGCTAGACTGAAAAACTATTTTAACGGGGACTCTCCATTGTACCCGATTTTAGTCAAGGTCTAGGCTTCATCTGTGTCTTGGAAACCGGCACATAGTGTTGTTATTAAACTGTCATCATGTTGACTGGTGTCTAAAGGAAGGATGTAGACCTATTTGTTTGCTCAGCTGGGATGGGAATACATTCTGCGGGCCGATAACCCAGAGGCATATGGCCAGAGATTTGAACACACAAACAATACAGTGAGAAATGTTGTTTTTGACAAAAGCAAAGAAAATACGCCTGCTGTGAGAAAAGCCAGAGAAGCATGGTTGGTGCATTATGGGAAACACAGGAATAGGCATTACTACTACCTAGCTACCAAACACCTTTCATAAACAAAACTAATAATGCACGTATTAGTTGGATTAATTCAACTGAAATAATTACCTACCAAACTATGAAAACCAAATAAACAGGGTGGTGGCTCAGCTGTTAGTTAGCTATAAGCAGCTATTTGAGGCCATTTTAAGAGGTTTGTTTGTTTTTCAGCATATTTAAAATGGGCGTGAATTGGAACATAAAATGTTATTTGCCCTTAAGGGCCATACTTACCACCAACTAAGTTACGACACTGTGACCATGCACTCCAAAATAGTTTTTCTTAGACGTCCTTTCCTCATACAGAAAATCAAGTGTTTTGTCTGAATCAGAGTTTGACCTTATTGGACTTGATTCGCTGAATCAAGCTAAACCACAAGGTTTGGCAGCTTCATTTAGCCAGAAAAACAAAAGGCTAATAGGCAGGATGGGAGAGGGGCAAAACGGGGCCAGCAGAAAGGGGTAGGCCTAGACTAGAGTAAGAAGCTGCTGATTGGACACAGACAACAGGCAATATGGGAACAAGGAAAAGGAGACCTTTGTAAAGGCGCATGTTTCTCCAGGCATTGGGGTCTGTGGTTCAGAAGAGATCAGATGACAGGAGAGAGGGGTTAGTAGTTAGCCTAGATGCTAGCTGCAGCTCCTGCATCATGGCCATCTGCAGCAATGCAGTATTTTACGTCATCCTTCATGTCGTGACCATTCCCAGCAGCAGGGCAGACTCAAGCACTAAGCCTATAGTGCAGAATGTCTCAAACGAGGCAAGGTTTACTACATTTGTCATTCTATTGGGGAAAGCCTAATAGTGGCATATCTCCAACGACATAAGCTGGTTTTGCGTTTAAATGTCTTGGATGTCATTGTGGATAGAGTATCATGACATTGACATTGCACGTTGTTGTGACTTGGTGGCTATTTAAGAACATTCAGGTTCCTGTAGAATTTAAATAGATAAGGGAAACCACGTTGAAGGTTATATGCCTAATTTACGGCTAGATACTTGCTAGCTAGCCCACTGCTGTGACTGCAGACTTCATTAACTGCTGAGTTGACATGGCACTTCTCACAGTCCAACTGAATCATGCACCATGATATTACTCCTGGTGCAGTCATTCATAACAACATGTCCTGGCCTAAGCCACTCTACCAGACTTCTTCTTCTAGAAAAGGCTGGCCAACCAGAGTCAGAAACACACAGGCACACAGAGCATCAAAACACAGCATATCACACAAACCTAGATCACACACAAATGAACAGAGAAAGTCACAATAGGACACACATTCAACTAGAGTGGTTTAAATAGTAATCTGAGGAGTGGAGACATGAGAGGAACAGGAAGGATTACAACAACACCACCACCTGTTAGAGACACAGAGCAGCCGCCAGCAGAATGTCGCTTTCTCAAAGTTCACAGGTTCTTTAGAAACCCTGGTTGGAGGATTTCATTCTAGAATCAGAAGGAAATAGCCTAAGCAGAGAGGGAATACTCCAACCAGGGTTTCTGAAAAACCTGGGAACTTTGATGAGAAGCATCCCAGAATTGTACAACCCTAGAGCAGTGACGGAGTGTCGTGTTTCACAGTACCATTCTCCTCGCTGGTCTTCCTGCGGTCCTCTGGGTCCACGTGGACCAGCTGGAGGATGAGGGGCCGACGGGTGACGACGCCAGTACCCCGGGGCAGAAGGTCTCTGCCCACCAGAGCCTCTAGCACTGAACTCTTCCCACTGCTCTGGAGACAGAAACACAGGCAGAATCAGTTACAATACAAAAAGTAAACGTGAGCTGGTAAACAACACAAGTCAGCATCACTTACAAAGTACAACTGAGGCTACGCAAGTGTGAAATCTTTCCACAACATTGATTTGAACCTGCCTGATCTCACCTCAGCTGCGCCAGGCTGTAGTTGACCTATTTTAGTTTGCGCTCGGTCATGTGGTAAAAATAGAACTGAAAGAGACAGGGATTTCAGGGATTTTTCAAATGAACCCCTCTTAGTGAATCTGTCCTTTGAAAAGCAGTAACAAGACAATGCAGACACACTCTGGAGGCCAGATGATTGGGGAAACATCCTATGGCTGCCTTCTTGTCACCGTGGCACTTTCGGTTCAGAGGTTGCCAAAGGGCTGAGACAGTGACATCCTCTTAGCAAATCAGTGGAAGTAAACATGCCTGGGAGGGGATGGCTGCTACTGTAAACCTGTTATGTAACACCTACAACAGCTGTGTGGAGAGAAGGGTACAGGTGTAGCCTATTTCATGTAGTTCATCTCTGTTCATCTAGGCAAATGGATGGTAATTCAAGAAATAAGACAAAGCGGATGCCTTGGAAGACTTCAATTATGTTCACATTTATTGAAAAATATTCAAGTCTTCCAAGGCTAGGAGAAGAATGGATACCAGTGACAGTGTAAACTACCCAGAACAGTGTAACATGTCAATTTAATGACTTGATTTTTAAAATCACCTCTAACTAGTTGTTTGCTTGACTTTGGTCACGGCTTATGACACCTGCGGATTAACATAGTAGTATGTTACATGGGTACGGGGTAGTTAGCCAGGTTGCACTGCCTGTCAAATTCGCGCTAGCTAACTATACAGCTGCTCACAATAATGCTAACTAGCTAGCTAAAAATCTAACTAGCGTGATAGTAGCTAGCTAGAGCTAATTAACTAACGTTAGATAACCTTTCCTTGAAAACAGAGCACACGTAACCACATTTATATGTTCCATGAGTGGAACTGCGTGATAGACCGCAGTAGCTACCTAACGACGTAAGAGTGAATACAACTGGTTAAGAAACTCTGTGGCGAGAGCATGCTAGCTAGCTGGCTGGCTAGCGATTCTTACCTGCGTTCCAACAACAGCAATCTGCGGCAGCTGGATAATGTCCGCGCCAACTGTATTAAACACATCTTGTAATTTGTTGATGACAGGGATAAGGGCCTCCATAGCTCTGAAAAGGCTGTACCTGTCAAATAAATGGACTAACTAGCCAGCTACCCTGCTAAACACAGGCACAAAGTCATTCAGTGTCCCCCACACCGCCACAATTTACCCCGCCCAGAGAACTGCGCACACAATAATTCAGCGCTGCATTATGGGACTTTGAGTTTTTACATAGGGAAACATCAAAGGAACAGGAAGAAAAATAAACATGTACAAAAATAAACTACATTTACAAGTGTTGACATCATGATGGACCAATGTTACTATAGCTAGGTTTCCATCCAATTGGCGACAGATTTTCAGTGGTGCACAGATAGAACAATGAGACAGATATTTCACCGGATGTATAAATGTGAAGCATCCGGTTGGTGGTTCCACTCACTACCAAATATGGTGGTGAGAGGAAGCCCAGTGGCCGGCAGTGGGAGAAGATGGAGCGAGATGGATTTTGGCCGACATTCTACAAATTTCCTCATCAATGGAACATTTGATCTCAATACAGTTTTCTGTTTCTAAAACTAAAATATGTTATGAACAGAGTGGACTAATTTTCGTAGACTTTATCCTTTGCCAAAGTTTACAAAAATTGCGTTGTTTAGGAGTGCAAGGGCGAATTGAGTTATTGCACACGCGCACTTCAGAGTAGGCGTTCCCTAACGGAAAACATGCTAGAACGCGCCAATAGACTCTCGTTAGCTCATGCTTGTCTCTGCCCACCTCCTTGCTTGCTATGCCCACTATGATTAATTTGCTCCCATTGGAAACGACAGGCTGTGCTCTATCTTGGGTTAGAAATAGACATCTTTGAGTGGTGTTTCCACCAAATGGACTTGTTGCAGATAACAATCAGTACATGATGACGTAGTGCACACAAAATGTACTTTTTCCGCTTAAATGTATATGTTCCGAATAAAAACCTAAATTCAATGTATTGCCATCACATTTTAAACTACGGATTAGTTGTTACGAAAACTGTTGCGTTAAATAGCAAATATGCCTACTCTGGTTTTGGCACGTGCCAACAGGTCGCAGATACAGTGCGGGAAGGCTGTGCTGGTAGGCTAGTCTACAATTTGTTCTTTTATTTAACCAAGCAAGTCAGTTAAGAGCAAATTCTTATTTACAATGACGGCCTACACCGGCCAAACTCGGACGACGCTGTGCCAATTGATACAGCCTAGAATCGAACCAGGGTGTCTTTAGTGACGCCACTGGCACTGAGATGCAGTGCCTTAGAGCGCTGCGCCACTTTGGAATAAGATTATGGATGAGAGCAAGAATATTTGTCAAACGGCAGTCAAGCATCGATCATCATAAGACGCTCGATATTTATTGGAAAGCAGCATCAAGCTCATCACCGTGCACTTTCGCCACCCTGTGAAGTTCATTACTTATTTCATCAAGCCTAATAAACTGCTTGGTTTCCCCGAGTGTAGTAGGAGGACCACACACCGTATAATCGCGACTCCAAATGTACTTCTATACGATAATCAATATTTGCGCATATCGCAGTTTCCACCGCCATTTCCCGCCGAATTAATTTTACGGACACAATGATCCCATGTCGAACGAACAAATTATTTGGAGGCATTTATACAATTCAATTTTATATATGACATGACTACTAGCAACAACAAAAAACTGTTGATGAAAACATGGTTCGAGAGAGCAAATTCATTTTCCAAGACTAGGGAACTAGGTAAATAGGGAGTGGGTACCAAAATATTTAGGCATTGATTCATGCATTTACAGAAAATCAGGGTTAGGACTGCCCAAGGAATTTCCTTGGCACTACCCCAATAAAAGTGTTTGCAGAGAAAATTCTACTTGGGGTGTGCAAACCTGCTACACTTCTGACAAAGAATGGCACAATTCCACAGAATTAAAAATACACATTGTTTATTTCCACATCTTTTTTTTTTTTTTTTACATTTTCAGGGCGGGCCCATACCCTATTTCCAGTCAAGGTAACACACATTTTATCCATAGGATTAAAATAATGAAAGTGCATACATACATCAACATATCACAATGACAATGCCAGCAAGTAACAGTGGCAAAAAATAATAATAAAAAGAGGAGCTGGCTTTAAAATATTGCACAATGTAAACTTGGGCACATATTCATAAAGCGTCTCAGAATAGGTGTTCTGCTGATCTAGGCTCAGTTCCGCCTGACCACGTAAATGTTATTCGTTTTGATCTAAAAAGGAAAAATGTTTTCATCATAAGCACTCCTACTCAGAGACCGTTTCTGAATTCAAGCCCAGGAGAACAGATAGTTCTAGTCTACAGACTAGTGAAACATGAGGTAACGGGGTGGTTATGAGGTGTTGGATGAACAACACTGGATTTTATTTTACACCAATGTTTAGCTTATACATTCAAGTGGTCCATGCAGACAGGAGGAGAGATGTTAAAGTTCCTCTGGAGTGAAAATCATAACAATGTAGCTAGCTACATCAACAGCAAGTAGTTTACATTTTGTTATTTTTGTAGATCTGAATATATTTTTTCCTAATTTCAACTAAAAGTGGCGAGCATCCCTTACCACAACAGAAAAAGGGAACTTCAGGCAGCATCAAAATGCTGCATTACGGTTTCACTAAATGTTCTGAGGGAACATTTTGCTGACATTGTTCTCCATTTATCAAGCAGAAGCAAACCTGTCAGTGTCATTGTCCACAACGTTTAGTTCCAACTAAAGGCTGCTGGATTCACACAATGGAGCCATGGGCTATACAAAACACTACATGCACACAGAAAATGTATAGGTTGGGGAGTGGTAGTAGTTACTGAAACTTTTTGGCTGACGAATTACAATAACAATGCTCAAGTGAAAACGTTCTTTCATGTTTTTTTTCTCATGGACAATTGAATGTGCTTAAGGCAACAATACTGATACTATGTTCCCTTGCATCTTTAGGTTTGCAAGGGACTATATAATGAATAACTGAAAAGCTTTTCCTCAAAAAGCCTATGTAAATATTAAGGGGGTTACCAAATATACAGTACTTATATATATATAGATTAGACTTCCTTAACACTACCTAAACAATATTTTACTCTACAACATTCAAATTCCTAACTATACTGTGAGCGATATGCTTCAAAAGCTTTTCAGTGCTTGAATTAATTGTTAAAAAATTACAAACTGAGTGTGCTAAAAAGTGTTTTCATTAGCTACTTTGACTCAACAAAACAGCAATGAACAAGACTTAGGTCACAGCAGCAACAGAAACAGCTGGCTCCCACCCACCACAGGTGCCTACCCATATGCAAGCTGTGGCAGGGTCATGTTCATTAGGGCACAACATAGATAAACATTTCAAAATGTTATGCAACGGAAAACAAGCCTCTCTTATTGGACAAGTTCAGATAGTACCTCCCCATTTCAGGCTGCTTTTTTCCGTTTCGTGCCTGATGAACACGACCCAGGGTACCTGGATACCGACAAGACCTCTGTCCTCAGGAGCCAGAGCAGTCAGTGTACGTGGTGACCATGTTCCCCCTGCGCTGTGTCACTGTTCTGCAGTGTTGCTTCGTTGTAGTACCCTGAAATGTGCTCTCCGTCCGCTTAGTAGTGTCCCTGTCAAAGGTAAACATCTTCTCCATGTCGTCAAACATGTCATCAAAGCCACCACCACCTGCTGCTCCAAAGGCCCCCTGGAAGTGTCTCTTGTGTCTGTTGTGGTGGGCCTCCTGGTGGGTCCGGAAGTGGTCCTCAAAGTGCCTTTGGTGATGTGCGTGCCGGTTCTGGCTGTAAATATCAAAGTCCTTGAACACGTCGTTGAAGTTGAAGGGCTGGTGGATGTTTGGACCGTTTTGGTCTTTGGTTCCGTCATTATAGAATGTGCCGTGACCAAACTGGTCGTACTCCTGTCTCCTCTTCTCGTCTGATAATGTTTCATATGCTGCAGATGACAAGTGCAAGAAAAGGTTTCAGATCATAGCAATGATTCTATTAGCAGTACAGTGTTAAAAACACTAGTTTTGCGCAACAGTGAGGTAATTCAGCTACAACACAATCAAATAAACACGCTGGAAGGAATGTGTGAAGATGGACATTTTTACATAAATAAAATACACTAAAGAAGTAATAACCTTACTATAAATGGGAATATTTAAGATGACCAAAGTTCATATTTAGTTTAGAGTGATCAACAATGTTTAGCATATTTGGAGTTTCTTTAATGCACATCATTTCCAGTGTTACACTCAAGGTGCGGGTTGATGGTCACTAGACTTGAAGCTGAATGTTGTTATGGATTACTCTCATATCTGTTGATAGTGATTGACTCCAGACTGGAGGTACGAGGATACTGATTATTCACGGTTGTATTGATTACATTCTGTGAACACTGTGTGATTCTGTAGCAGCTGACAAAGTCACTGCCTGTTTGTTTTGACTTCCTACAAGCATCTCGGGCTGGTGTTTACAGAACATGTTGTGCTCTCTGATTAGGATATACAGTGAGGGAAAAAAGTATTTGATCCCCTGCTGATTTTGTACGTTTGCCCACTGACAAAGACATGATCAGTCTATAATTTGAATGGTAGGTTTATTTGAACAGTGAGAGAGAATAACAAAACAATCCAGAAAAACACATGTCAAAAATGTTATAAATTGATTTGCATTTTAAATGAGGGAAATAAGTATTTGACCCCTCTGCAAAACATGACTTAGTACTTGGTGGCAAAACCCTTGTTGGCAATCACAGAGGTCAGACGTTTCTTGTAGTTGGCCACCAGGTTTGCACACATCTCAGGAGGGATTTTGTTCCACTCCTCTTTGCAGATCTTCTCCAAGTCATTAAGGTTTCGAGGCTGACGTTTGGCAACTCGAACCTTCAGCTCCCTCCACAGATTTTCTATGGGATTAAGGTCTGGAGACTGGCTAGGCCACTCCAGGACCTTAATGTGCTTCTTCTTGAGCCACTCCTTTGTTGCCTTGGCCATGTATTTTGGGTCATTGTCATGCTGGAATACCCATCCACGACCCATTTTTAATGCCCTGGCTGAGGGAAGGAGGGTCTCACCCAAGATTTGACGGTACATGGCCCCGTCCATCGTCCCTTTGATGCGGTGAAGTTGTCCTGTCCCCTTAGCAGAAAAACACCCCCAAAGCATAATGTTTCCACCTCCATGTTTGACGGTGGGGATGGTGTTCTTGGGGTCATAGGCAGCATTCCTCCTCCTCCAAACACGGCGAGTTGAGTTGATGCCAAAGAGCTCGATTTTGGTCCCATCTGACCACAACACTTTCACCCAGTTCTCCTCTGAATCATTCAGATGTTCCTCTGAATCATTCAGATGTTCATTGGCAAACTTCAGATGGCCCTGTATATGTGCTTTCTTGAGCAGGGGGACCTTGCAGGCGCTGCAGGATTTCAGTCCTTCACGGCGTTGTGTGTTACCAATTGTTTTCTTGGTGACTATGGTCCCAGCTGCCTTGAGATCATTGACAAGATCCTCCCGTGTAGTTCTGGGCTGATTCCTCACCGTTCTCATGATCATTGCAACTCCACGAGGTGAGATCTTGCATGGAGCCCCAGGCCGAGGGAGATTGACAGTTATTTTGTGTTTCTTCCATTTGCGAATAATCGCACCAACTGTTGTCACCAAGCTGCTTGGCGATGGTCTTGTAGCCCATTCCAGCCTTGTGTAGGTCTACAATCTTGTCCCTGACATCCTTGGTGAGCTCTTTGGTCTTGGCCATGGTGGAGAGTTTAGAATCTGATTGATTGATTGCTTCTGTGGACAGGTGTCTTTTATACAGGTAACAAGCTGAGATTAGGAGCACTTCCTTTAAGGGTGTGCTCCTAATCTCAGCTCGTTACCTGTATAAAAGACACCTGGGAGCCAGAAATCTTTTTGATTGAGAGGGGGTCAACTACTTATTTCCCTCATTAAAATGCAAATCAATTTATAACATTTTTGACATGTGTTTTTCTGGATTTTGTTGTTGTTGTTATTCTGTCTCTCACTGTTCAAATAAACCTACCATTAAAATTATAGACTGATCATTTCTTTGTCAGTGGGCAAACGTACAAAATCAGCGGGGGATCAAATACTTTTTTCCCCTCACTGTAAGGACATGTCTCCAAGAGGCTGGTGTTTACAGAACATGTTGTGCACTCTGATTAGGATATAAGGGCCTGCTCAGAGAAGGCCAGTTAGACATTTTGTCTGCTTCTGCTCTGGAGGTGTCTCCCTGTTGCAACTTGTAATAAACCAAAATTACTTTTGATTGACTTCTCTTTTGTTCAACTGGAATTTCCTATTATACTTACCCTCAGCAATTTCTCTGAACTTTGTCTCAGCATCTGGCCTCTTGTTCTTGTCTGGGTGATACTTCATTGCCAGCTTGTGAAAAGCCTTCTTTATCTGACGCTCGTTGGCATCTTTCCGCACTCCCAGTATGTCATAGTAGTCCTTCTTGGCAAGTATCAACTCTGTTATCATCAGGATGCACACTGCAAATGTTAAGGCTGACTGTGCAGTTGCCATGGTGCTGGTCACTTCTGTAAAGTAGATATGGGGAGAGTAGAAGAACAGTTGAGATCCCAGATCTAGGCCTATAAGTCTATGGTTGAGATAAGCTACACTACAACATACACATGTACAAAATTACAACCACTGTGTCATTTGTGTTTTAAGCAAAGGAGTGGGCTGAAAAGGTGTTAATGTCTACTAGTATTAATATAATCTCACACATAAAGATCCCCCTGTTCCCACTATCTAGTATAGCAGCTTTAGTTAAACAGTACCTTGAGTTGAGAGCAATGATACTGATCATCTGCATCACTAACACTGTGAGTCACAGTCATCTTGACTAACGGTAAGCAGTATTGATGGAGCCAGCCAGGCAAATTGAGCACGGTTGAGTTAAGTATGAACTCCCTAAGAAAAGTAAGTTGACCTGAACTGAGACGATGTTAGCAATATTTTCCATGTATCTTTTTCATTAATCCCAATGACACTAGCACGACATCGCTGATGAGGTTAAATTAGCTAGCTAGTTTATATATTGGTGGCTAGCAAGCTTGATTGCCCAGTAAATCGAAAACCAATAATTCAATGACACTAATATTGAAATTATGCGAGGACACATAGCTGCGACATTACAGTTCTGCTTACCTTTTTGCTGAACTGCGAAGAATCACTTCAGTTAGCTAGCGGCTTTAGCGTCGCTCTATTTTGACGCTCCATCACGCTGAACGAAAACCACACGAATCGCAATGCGATTGGGCAGTTCGCTACCAAGTGATTTCTGACTCCGCCCTTACATCCTCACTTTCCGCGGGAAAGTAAAGCTAGAGGTTGTGGAAGCGGGTTTGTTTTTCTATGGAGATACATTTCTAATTTGCTACGTGAGGCTCAGATCGAATTTTTGTTTCGAATGTACTGGTGTAAATGGACGCTGTAAACGGCATCCCTCTTTTACTCTGTTGAAGACGACATGACCACAGATATAAAACTCAGACATTTTATTTAACCTTTATTTTATCAGGGAGTTATACTGAGACCAAGGTCTCTTACAGATGAGCCCTGAATTACATAAATAACATAAAATACACACATCAATATATATACAAAATGCAAGTAGAAAGAAAAACATGGTCATAAAAAACAAACACATTCATCAGTAATAAGGTCCTCAATCAGCCTTCTGAATTGCCCTAGAGCAGGGTTTCCCAAACTTGGTCCTTGGGACCCCAAGTGGTGCACGTTTTGATTTTTGCAGTAGCACTACACAGCTGATTCAAATAATCAACTAATAATCAAGCTTTGATCATTTGAATCAGCTGTGGAGTGTTAGGGCAAAACCCAAAACATGGACATTTTGAAGATTGTTCCACAAATAAGGTGAAAAAGAAAACTGAAAGCTGATTTGCCTAACTCCATAGAGACCAAAGGAATTTCCAGAGTTAACCATCCCTGATACCGGGTGTGGTAACTCAGGTCTAAAGTTTAGAAGGTTTTAAAAAATTGCACCACCAACTAACCCTCTATCTATATACCACTATTACACACCACCATCTAACCCTCCACCTATATACCACTATTACACACCACCATCTAACACTCCACCTATATACCACTATTACACACCACCATCTAACCCTCCACTATCCCATCCCACTACTTTGACCCTAACTGATCCTACGGGACTCTTTCGTTCAACACACCTTGTAACTCTTCTGCAGTAAAATATTATACACCCAAGTACTTCCCTGCTGCTGCCACCACAATATCTATTATCTGTGATTTACGTTCCATTTCTGCGGTACAGTTGATAACCATTGCAATGAACGCTAAGAAGCCAATCTTACTGAAGCATAAATTCGTATCACTCTGTATTGGCCTAGGCCTACTATTCATCCTTGACCCATCATCCTCTACTCCAGGGCTGCCCAACCCTCTTCCTGTAGATCTACGGTCCTGTGGGTTTTCAGTCAAACCCTAATTTAATACACCTGATTCTACTTATTAGCTGCTCAACAAGACCTTAACTAGCTGAATCAGATATGCTAAATTAGTGTTGGACTGAAAACCTACAGGACAGTAGATCTCCAGGAAGAGGGTTGGGCAGCCCTGCTCTACTTGCGTCACTTTCTCAGCATACGACACCTCTCTTCTACTCTGACCCTGGCAATCTCAACTTGTCTCTTTCGCACCGGACACTTCTGATTCCCAGCAACATGGGCACCCCCACAATTGATCCACACAGTTTTTTCCACCGATACTACACATTATTTCGTCCGCACAATTGGCCCAGGGTCATCCGGGTTTGGCCGGTGTAGGCCGTCATTGTAAATAAGAATTTGTTCTTAACTGACTTGCCTAGTTAAATAAAGGTAAAATAAAATAAATAAATAAATAAAAATCGTCCCATGCCCTCCTGCAAACTTCTCACATCTCAGAATCTCCCTCCTACACACTGCTGCAACATGACCATAAGCTTGGCATCCGAAACACCTTAGTGGGTTTGGCACAAATGCTCTCACGGGATAAATGACATATCCCAACATGACTGTGTCAGGTAAAGACTGCTTCAGAACTAAAAAGGACAGACTGTCTTCTCAGTTTCACCACGCTCGCCACCTGGTCTGCGTCGCACCAAACGGCGGGCGTCACAGACACATGGAATATTGAATTTCAGTTGCTCCACCTCAACACTTAAAAACACCCCAGTAATCACTACATTCAAAGGCACCCTGCTCCAGAGAGCAAAGCAAGTCAAAGGTCTTGTCCCAAGGCGCGTGAGGTGGAGCGCGCGCTCGCTCGCTCTGGGTAGAAGAAACACAGAAAATCATCACAAGTCCACTTCGAGCTACCTTCACCGATTTAACAGTACCCACATTTTCTACCCAGCCTGAGACTACATATGGGCCAGCCAAAAGGCAGGGATCCAATTTCTCAAAAAATCTTACTCCCACTAGGCCAGAATCATCCTTTGCATGACCATCAGGGCGAAGCTCTGACTTTGAGGTCTTCACCATACCTGCCACTGCAGGTCATTTATCCTTACTCTCTCGTCAGGTTACATTTCTGAGCTATCAGAGACAGCAGAGTACGGTTTGTACTTGGCGCCATTCTTCCTCAATACACATCTTCCCTCTGCATCGGTCTTCTTCTTCTTCCTCGCTGTCCGTAACCATGTCAATCCGTTCACCACGCTCCTGCCGCGCCTTCATCTACTGTATTGTCTCCAATACCCAACTTCTGTTCCTTAGCCCAAATTACTAGTCTGGCTATCTATGGCCTCTCCATGCTCGCCATTAAAAAGAATCACACGTAGCTGATGCCAAATAACCCTTCTTCTTCTTCTGTCCCCTCCACCAGTTTATATTTCCTCTACTTTCTCTGATGACTCTGTTTGGCCAGATATGGCATTCCATATATATTTATTTTGATTTATTTATAATTCTTTTTGTGTTTTACCCCCTTTTTTCTCCCCAATTTCGTGATATCCAATTGCGATCCAGTCTCATCGCTGAAACTCCCCAACAGGCTTGGGAGAGGCGAAGGTCGAGTCATGCGTCCTCCGAAACATGACCTGTCAAACCACTCTTCTTAACACCCGCCCGCTTAACCTGGAAGCCAGCTGCACCAATGTGTCAGAGGAAACACTGTTCAACTGACGATCAAAGTCAGCCTGCAGGTGCCCAGCCCGCCACAAGGAGTCACTAGAGCGCGATGAGCCAAGTAAAGCCCCTCCCGGCCAAACCCTCGACTAACCCGGACGACGCTGGGCCTATGGGACTCACCGTCATGGCCGGTTGTGACACCGCCTGGGATGTAATGGATAATTTGCTACGTGAGGCTTATTTGATCAAATATACATGTATTAATGATTTGATAGGTTGTTATGAATGCACTGATATAAGTGGCATTTCGGCAACTTTGAATAAAACTAGTTGAGCATGGCCATTGCCATTTAGGGCTTCCACAATTTTACAGTAGTCAACTGGGTGGGGATTCCTATGCGTTGGAAGCAATCATCCAAATGAAGAAGAAGAAAATTGACTACTTTAAAATGGAGATAGCCTCAATGGCGCTGCCAACGCTGTCCCAGAAACTATAAATCAAATCAAATCTAATGTTACTTGTCACATGCGCCGAATACAACAGGTGTAGACCTTACAGTGAAATGCTTACTTACAAGCCCTTAACCAACAATGCAGATTTAAGAAAAATAAGTGTTAATAAAAAATAGATAAAATAAAAAATAAAAATAATTTAAGAGCAGCAGTAAAATAACAGTAGCGAGGCTATATACAGGGGGTACCGGTACAGAGTCAATGTGCGAGGGCACAGGTTAGTCGAGGTAATTTAGGTAATATGTACATGTAGGTAGAGTTAAAGTGATTATGCATAGATAATAAACAGAGAGTAGCAGCAGCGTAAGAGAACAGTCTATGACTTTGACCATTTTTAGGGCCTTCCTCTGACATGGCCTGGTATAGAGGTCCTGGATGGCAGGAAGCTTGGCCCCAGTGATGTACTGGGCCGAATGCACTACCCTCTGTAGTGCCTTGCGGTCGGAGGCCGAGCAGTTGCCATACCAGGCAGTGATGCAACCAGTCAGGATGCTCTCGATGGTGCATCTGTATAACTTTTTGAGGATCTGAGGACCCATGCCAAATCTTTTCAGTGTCCTGAGGGGGAATAGGCTTTGTCGTGCCCTCTTCACGACTGTCTTGGTGTGTTTGGACCATGATAGTTTGTTGGTGATGTGGACACCAAGGAACTTGAAGCTCGCAACCTGCTCCACTACAGCCCTGTCAATGAGAATGGGGGCGTGCTCGGTCCTCTTTTTCCTGTAGTCCACAATCATCTCCTTTGTCTTGATCACGTTGAGGGAGAGGTTGTTATCCTGGCACCACACGGCCAGGTCTCTGACCTCCTCCCTATAGGCTGTCTCATGGTTGTCAGTGATCAGGCCTACCACTGTTGTGTCGTCGGCAAACTTAATGATGGTGTTGAAGTCGTGCCTGGCCATGCAGTCATGGATGAACAGGGAGTACAGGAGGCGACTGAGCACGCACCCCTGAGGGGCCCCCGTGTTGAGGATCATTGTGGCAGATGTGTTGTTACCTACCCTTACCACCTGGGGGCGGCCCGTCAGGAAGTCCAGGATCCAGTTGCAGAGGACGGTGTTTAGTCCCAGGATCCTTAGCTTAGTGATGAACTTTGAGGGCACTATGGTGTTGAACGCACTAATTGCACTAATCTAACGTAGCAGGCATAAATAAATGCCTGAAACTAGATCCCCTACATACTGGTCTTGACGAGAATAAAAAAAACTGTCAGGAGAGGTTCTCTACTGCACTGTTCAACCAATCCAGTAAATGTGGAGGAGAAGTTAAGATGGCGTGCCGCCATGTTAACATTCAAAAGTGGAAGTCGCGTCACAGGTTCTCTTTCCATTTCCCCTCAAAACCGGAATGTCGGGTTGTTGGGGACTGGGCAGAGGCTATAATAGAGAGAAATAGTAATGGCGTCTTTTTGTAGACACTAACTCCGGCATTGTTTGTTGGACAAAGACTATGAGGAAAATGAATGGCGTTTTTGGCCTGTGTTAACCTCAGACCTTATTTTCTGCGTTTATAGAGTACCACAGTATGAGTCATAATACCCATAAAACCTAGCGGTCAAACAAGGAAATGGTTCCAATCGTTTTTCCACCATTCATTTTGCCCATAGGGGATTTTAGAAACACTTAAAATAAGGGCTGTGTTTCGTGTAGGCTTACCCTGGCGTCACGTTTTGATAACCTTGTAAATCTATCTAGGACAAGGTAACTTTTATCAATATATTTATTCGCCTGTATGTCCCCCCCAAAATGAAAAGCTAATTAGCTGCTAATGTGGTTATCATAAAGAACTACAAATGCCAGGATGATCTGGACGAAATTGCCGAATCGAGGCAAAGGTAAGACTCTGGATTAACTATCTAATGTTAGTTACATTTTGTAATGAATAAATTGGCTACATTTCTTTAAATTGACAATTCTGTGAACTGTCTTGTGCAAGTTTTAAATTGATACAATACCTGTTAGCAAAGGTGTCAGCTAGAGATGACGTGCAGGAGCTTGCAGGGATTTGTAGTCTTGCATGATGTCTACTTTGATGCTAATTAGCATTTTCGAATCTGAGAGTAAATAGAGCCAAATATATTGATAAACGTGACCTTGTCCGAGAGAGATTTACATGGTTATCAAAATGTTATGCCAGGGTAAGCCTACATGAAACACAGACCTTATTTTAAGTGTTTCTAAAATTCCCTATGGGAAAAATATATGGTGGAAAAACGATTGGAACCATTTTCCTGTTTGACCACTAGGTTTTATGGGTATTATGATATCTCCACTGTGATGCTCTTTTCCAAAAACGTATTCTTTGCCCATTCATTTTTCCCATAGGGATGGCTGAATGAACTAGAGGAAACTTATTTCCAGGGTTTAGGACTACAAACTAGCGAGAGACACAAAGATGAGAGGGGGTGGGGGGGGTAGCAGGCTGGACAAAGGTGTGGGAGGTAGGGAACAACCTGACACACACACACACACACGCACGCGCCACACACACACACACACACACACACACACACACACACACACACACACACACACACACACACACACACACAGAAGATGGAGGGCACACGTGTTTCTATACACACTGGTATCTCTATGAAGTTATCTCCCTCAATAACTTTAAGCATCAGTTGTCAGAGCACCTTACCGATCACTGCACCTGTACACAGCCCATCTGAAATTAGCCCACCCAACTACCTCATCCCTATATTGTTATTTAATTTGCTCTTTTGCACCCCAGTATCTCTATTTGCACATAATCTCTTGCACATCTAGCATTCCAGTGTTAATACTATTGTAATTATTCTGCACTATAGCCTATTTATTGCCTTACCTCCATAACTTGCTACATTTGCACACACTGTATATATATTTTCTGTTGTATTTCTGACTTTATGTTTTTTTTTTACCCCATATGTAACTCTGTGTTGTTTTTGTTGCACTACTTTGCTTTGTCTTGGCCAGGTCGCAGTTGTAAATGAGAACCTGTTCTCAACTGGCTTACCTGGTTAAATAAAGGTGAAATAAAAAAATAAAAAAATAAAAATCTGTCCTCTCATTGGCTAGAATGGTCCCACCTGATCCTCCTCCTCCCGCCTGCCTTCCATCTTTGAGGACGTTATTTCCATTGAGGAGATTCTATTAATCTGGCCTGGGCGTGTTTTGCACCGGGTGAAAATTAATTGCATTAGTTTTAGAACCAGGCTGCCTCCCGGGCGTGAGCCAGATGCCCCGTTCAATGGCCACGGCGAAGTCTGCTCAAAACAAGTGACATAATTAAGCACGTGGAGTAATGAGTAGGATTCTGTGTTTTCATATGCAAAAGTGATTGCTTTGATAAAACGCTTTATCTGCCTTCCCAATAAAAACTAGTTAGAAAAAAAAAAATCTAATATATATATATGTATAAAAAAGAGATCTATGTTTCTGGATGATGCACCATGCTGCTTTGTTTACAACATGCCCGAGCAGCGCAGATTACTGTTTGATTTGAGAAGGGCGCTCCTCCCTCTCCGCTGTTGCCCGGTCTCGTCACGGTCCATAGACCAGTGCCCCGCAGCTCAGCATAATCGAATCCACCCATTTGTTAGAGCAGTCAGACTATCTTGTCAATATAATAGACTCCTGGCTCTACGGTTCCAAATCGAATGCAATCAACGCTAACCCGGTTCATCCGGTGCATTAATCGAATTCCCTCAGTGGGCTGATAGTGGCAAGTGATTAACAGCCAATTGTAGGTCAGATCAAAGACCACGTGATCATTGTTTTCCTCTGCTTTTTGTCTGTTTTTTTTGGGCCGTGGAGATAAACTGTCACGTCGAATCGTGTTTACATGCTCGTTTGATCTCTCTGTTACGAGTCAAGGAATTCTTCAGATTTCACGAAACCGTCAACAGGACACTGGTATGTTATCATAGCCTGGCTAAACTGTTAAATGTAGCTAATTATCCGTTTAGCGGCTGTTTCTGGAATACTGGTAGCTAGCAGTTCTAGCTAACTAGCTGTTGTTGTTAGCTAGCGAACGTTCATTCATACATGGCCTACTTCCCCAGCTTTAATCGACACGTGGTATAAATAATATGATTGTATTCCAATGGGATAACACATCTGTAACATGGTGATATAACATAACGTGGCTAATTATTAGCTGTGACTGAACTGCGGCTGGCCGTGGCTAACTAGCACACATCATTGGTCATTGGGTTCATTTGCAGTGATGTAATCCACATGCTAGCGCCACTAGTAGGCTATCAAGATAACAGCCGCCTAGCCCAGAGCTGGACTTACCAGATAGTTACATAAATCTCCAATGTGATGATACTACATAGTACCTCTTAGTATGTTGTTAGTAATGTTTTTTTTATTGTTCACCAGCTTCATGAAGGAATAAACAAATGAAAGCTGTCTTCCAAGACCAAGAGGGATGTCTCTTAGATGGGTTCCAGATTCTTGTGTGCTCAAAGTAAGCAGAGCGGTGAACTTCTGGCATACACAAGGTCAACGAGCAGCATCACTTCCATTGTCTTCTCTGCGTTACCCTTCTTGTAGGTTCGATGTCCGACCAGACCTTAGCCACAAAGTTGGCTATCTCAGCTGGAAGTATACCCACAGCCCGAAGAGTAGAAGTCGCAATAAGCTATGGCTCTGCAGAGCTAGCCAGTTGAGACACAGGCTTGGACTCCACACCAGCGCCTACTACTTAAATGCCTCCACCTCGCGCTGGTCCACTGGTCTCAGCCACACCATGTCGCGCTTCAGGAGCACCCTGGACTCAGTCTCCAAGGCGGTGAGCGGGTCACACACAGAGCTCCTCTCCAAGATAGCACGGCTCAAATCCAAATCCAAACCCAAACAGAATGCCATTGAGTCAGGGAAAGTGGTGGAAGCCAGCCCGGAGATGGGCCTAACACCCCAGGGTCAGGGTACTGCAGCGTACCCTTCCCTAGCTCCAGCCCCAGCCTATACCTCCGCTAACACCACTGCTAATTCTACTACACCTTCTCCAATCGCTGCCTCAGTGTCTGCCCGTAGTCCTCCACCTACTACAGCCACTACTTCTATACCCACACCTACTCCATCTCCTACATTTACACCTACTCCATCTCCTACATTTACACCTACTCCATCTCCTACATTTACACCTACTCCATCTCCTACATTTACACCTACTCCATCTCCTACACCCACACCTACTCCATCTCCTACACCTGGCCCTACTCCTGGCATTACCACCAGCGCCCCTCCTATTGCTCCCCCTCGCTCCAACATTGCCAGGGCAAATGCTGCTGTCTCAGGCCCCAGTGTCCAGGAAGTCAGACAGAGGAGGGTGCAGCGTGCAGCCACAGCATCCACTGTCCCAACCACTGTGGCCATTAACGGGACCACCAAAAGGGTGAAGCAGGTCAAATCACCACCACCACCAGAGAGTAGTGCACCTGAGAGAGCCAACACCACGGTCTCCAAACAGACAGCAACACAACTCTTCCATCCCAGCTCCTTCTCTGTTAACCTGGATGAGACGTACAACTACCTGTCCCACCACGTCAACTCCTACTTCAGCAGCATAACAAATGCTGATGAGAAGAAAGCACAGAACACAGACCATGGTTCCACTGACCTCCTGCCGATGTCGGACAAAACGGCCCCAGGGTCTGCTACTGCTGCTACACCCTTAAGTGTCCCATCTTCTAAAAAGGGTATCGGCCATTACCTGTCCTACTCTGGTGACACGGTACAGGCCTTTGTAGGGAGCTACATTGCTCCCCTGGTCCCCAGGTTTAGTAGGGCAGCTGCTGAACCCAAGAGTGCTGCTGTAGAGCAAGAGAGGCTGAAGGCAGAAGAGGCAGGGGCAAAGCCATGGCAAGGAGAGGTGGCGGTAAATATGGAACAGAAGGCGGCAGAGGAGAGAGCCAAGAGACTGCTGCTCCAAAGAGAGAAGGTAGGCCTACATTATAGTGTGACTGTTTGGAATCATGTTGAAAAGGAATGTAACCTGTTGAAGCATGACAGACTGATCCCTTATTGATGTCACTTGTTAAATCTACTTCAATCAGTGTAGATGAAGGGGAGGAGACAGGTCAAGGAAGGATTTTTTAAGCCTTGAGACATGGATTGTGTATGTGTGCCATTTAGAGGGTGAATGGGCAAGACAAAAGATTTCAAGTGCCTTTGAATGGGGTATGGTAGTAGGTGCCAGGCACACAGTTTTTTGTCAAGAACTAGTTTTTTGTCACTATTGTGGCCTGTTTTCATATCAATACAACAACATACACAGGCAAAGAACACCTGTTTACTAGGCTAGCAATTCCAGAAGGCTCACACACAGGGTTATTTTTGAAGAGGGATTCTAGGAACCCTGTATCTAGCACATCGTGCTAGATACAACTGGTGGGACATATCAGTCCTGGCAATGTTCCACCATAGGCTATACCCTCCATATACAAGTATGTCATGTAGGCATCAGTGGAGGCTGCTGAGGGGAGGACGGCTCATAATAATGTCTGGAAAGGAGCAAATGGAATGGCATCAAACGCATGGAAACATTTGTTTAATGTATTTGATACCATTCCACCTATTCCACTCCTGCCATTACCACGAGCCAGTCCTCCCCACTTAAGGTGCCAGCGACCTCCTGTGGTAGAAGAAATCCTCTTAACCTTCTAGCAATATAGAGGGTTTATGGTTCTTCTTATAAAATAACTATTTCAGGCTTACAGACCAGTTATTTCAGTGTAAGCACCCCTAAATACATGTACAGTGTAAATGTAGGTAGATTGTGTCTGCTTGATTTAGCCATGATGTCAATAACTCAATAATAAATTAGGTATTAGATAAGCCAGACTACTCATTTTTGTGGTGACTGAGAAAGTGTCTAACCTGTCTGTGATCTGTTCCTAGATCATAGCTAGGGTGAGTGTAGACAACCGGACGCGGGCCTTGGTCAAGGCGTTACACAGAGCGTCTGATGTCAGGGTCTACATCAACAGAGTGGAGGAGCTCAGCTATCATCTACTGGAGTTTCCAGAGACCCGCGGGGTGGCCGTCAAGGTGGGCTGACTGAGTGCTGAAAAGGCCTATTGTGTCAGCACTGTCATAAAATCAATGTTTCAGTAATGTGGATTTTAGCTTAATGGAAAAATCAGCATTATTTACTGCTGTTTAATAGTTTGGAAACAAACACACACACACACACACACTGTATTTCAGCAGTGTCTCCTATCTGTCTATCCTGATAAATTCTTCACCTAAATCTTACATGTTTGACCTCACCTCAGAGCAGTATAGCAGTGTTTTCTGCATACATAATCATGTTCTGTCTGGTGAGAATATCTGGGGCAGCAGTTCTGTTTGTCTTGCTCTTTTGGGGGAGCGTCCAATTTGGCACCCTATTCCCAAAATAGTGTACTACTTTTGACCAGAGCACATCCTTAAGCTCTCTGACTTGCTAAATGTGCCAACATAGTGTTGTATAAGGTAAGTAATTCATTGAGAGAACTGTGTTACTAAACTAGCAAAAAAAGAAACGTCCCTTTTTCAGGACCCTGCCTTTCAAAGATAATTAGTAAAAATCCAAATAACTTCACAGATCTTCATTGTAAAGGGTTTAAACACTGTTTTCCATGCTTGTTCAATGAACCATGAACAATTAATGAACATGCACCTGTGGAACAGTTGTTAAGACACTAACAGCTTACAGACGGTAGGCAATTAAGGTCACAGTTATGAAAACTTAGGACACTAAAGAGGCCTTTCTACTGACTCTGAAAAACACTAAAAGAAAGATGCCCAGGGTCCCTGCTCATCTGCGTGAACGTGCCTTAGGCATGCTGCAAGGAGGAATGAGGACTGAAGATGTGGCCAGGGCAATAAATTGTAAAGTCCATACTGTGAGACGCCTAAGACAGCGCTACAGGGAGACAGGACGGACAGCTGATCGTCCTCGCAGTGGCAGACCACGTGTAACAACACCTGCACAGGATCAGTACATCTGAACATCACACCTGCGGGACAGGTACTGGATGGCAACAACAACTGCCCGAGTTACACCAGGAACGCACAATCCCCCCATCAGTGCTCAGACTGTCCGCAATAGGCTGAGAGAGGCTGGACTGACGGCTTGTAGGCCTGTTGTAAGGCAGGTCCTCACCAGACATCACCGGCAACAACGTCGCCTATGGGCACAAACCCACCGTCGCTGGACCAGACAGGACTGGCAAAAAGTGCTCTTCACTGACGAGTCGCGGTTTTATCTCACCAGGGGTGATGGTCGGATTCGCGTTTATCGTTGAAGGAATGAGCGTTACACCGATACCTGTACTCTGGAGCGGGATCGATTTGGAGGTGGAGGGTCCATCATGGTCTGGGACGGTGTGTCACAGCATCATCGGACTGAGCTTGTTGTCATTGCAGGCAATCTCAACGCTGTGCGTTACAGGGAAGACATCCTCCTCCCTAATGTGGTACCCTTCCTGCAGGCTCATCCTGACATGACCGTCCAGCATGACAATGCCACCAGCCATACTGCTCGTTCTGTGTGTGATTTCCTGCAAGACAGGGATGTCAGTGTTCTGCGATGGCCAGCGAAGAGCCCGGATCTCAATCCCATTGAGCACGTATGGGACCTGTTGAATCGGAGGGTGAGGGCTAGGGCCATTCCCCCCCAGAAATGTCCGGGAACTTGCAGGTGCCTTGGTGGAAGAGTGGGGTAACATCTCACAGCAAGAACTGGCAAATCTGGTGCAGTCCATGAGGATGAGATGCACTGCAGTACTTAATGCAGCTGGTGGCCACACCAGATACTGACTGTTACTTTTGATTTTGACCCCCCCTTTGTTCAGGGACACATTATTCAATTTCTCTTAGTCACATGTCTGTGGAACTTGTTCAGTTTATGTCTCAGTTGTTGAATCTTGTTATGTTCATACAAATATTTACACATGTTAAGTTTGCTGAAAATGCAGTTGACAGTGAGAGGACATTTCTTTTTTTGCTGAGTTTATATAGGTTTGTATGTGGGCCTATACACTGAGTGACAAAACATTAGGAACACCTTCCTAATATTGAGTTCACCCCCTTTTGCCCTCAGAACAGCCTCAATTCATCGGGGCATGGACTCTCTAAAGTGTCGAAAAACGTTCCACAGAGATGTTCCCTTATCATCATGCTGGTTATTTACATTACATATACCCTTATCTGTAGGGACTGTCCGATTGGACAACTTAACCCAAGGCCGTTGTTTCTGGCCTGAGGAAACGTTGGATAACCTAGTCAACAGGGCTCAAGTGAGGAGACTAGAGTGTTTTAAGGTCTGTTACAGTATAGTTACGTCAGACCACTGGTCACAGATCGTGCCTGCTATTCCCGCTGACACTGGGGTGGTGTTTGTGTTAATGTCAATGTGTGTGGATGCTGGAGTTGTGACTTCTGTTCCACAGGGGTCACATGCAGTACACATACTAAAATGCGTGCCCTATGCATTTAACTCGCTGTCCTCTGTGGCTTTGGATAAAAGCTTCTGCTAAGTTTGTTTCTCAAACTTTTTTAATACCAGGGACTGGCAAGCTATGGTTCCTTCTTCCTTGGGGGCAGGTTTGGGGTACATATTAACATTTTAAGTTAGTACATTTAAATTCCAATTCCCCTGCTTCTTGTCTGAGAAGAATGTGGAATTTCAGCGTCGTTCCTGAATTGACTGAAATGAAAACCGCTTACATTTAAAACTTGCACTCTAGAACTGACCAAATTGTTGTCAGTTAAGTTAACCATATCTTGTTATAATATCTTGCTGTGTGTGCCCCTCAGGAGAAGGCGATCCCGTGCCTACTGCGTCTCCGCCAGGCTGAGGACCCGTCTCTGAAGGCAGCAGTCATGGAGGCCCTCACTCTGGTGGGATACACCAACCCTGTCAAGGGCCAGGGCATCAGGGTCCTGTCCATCGACGGAGGGGGAACCAGGTACAGTAGTGGGGGGGGGTGTGAAGGAGAGAGGGTAGCATGAGAGAAAAGGGCAATAAGAGAGCTAGTGAGAGAGATGGAAAGACATGCTTGTGTGTGTATTTTGCCAACACTCACCACGTTCAAGTTTATCCAATGTACTCCGTTTGAATGTGTGTGTGGCACTGGCGGATGTTATTTTCCGTCTCTGTGCGTACTTAGTCCTCACTCACTTTCACACACAGTAGAGAATCTGTATTAGTGCTGTTGACCTGTGTGTGTTTTCTACTCTCCAGGGGACTGATTGCCCTTCAGACTCTGCAGAAACTGGAAGCCCTGACAGGCAAACCCATCTACCAACTGTTTGACTACATCTGTGGTGTTAGCACAGGTATGTTATGTTGTCCCCTGGCTTATAGAGTGTGCACATGTGTGTGTGTGTATATGTGTGTGTGAGGGCAGCTTGCCTAGCTTGTGGGGTGGATGAATCTAAACAGAGCAGGGTGCTCACTGCTTCTTCCAGTCAGTTCTGTACTGGGCTGAAACCATCTCAGTCCCATGGCTGACCCAGTTCCTGCTCTGCTCAGGCCTCTCAGCCCTCATCCCTGCTCTCTAATCTGACCTCTAACCTCTTTTATCCTATTCTTTTGTACTGTTGTGGGCAGGCTCTTAATTCAACAGATCTCCTCTCTTATTTGAGACCTGATTAATGGTCTCCAGTTTATATACTACTAGAAGGAAGCTGACTGGAGTACTTTGAGTGCCAGAGATTCCAGAGAAATTGAAATCTTTATCAAGCCAACACACCTGCCAGTAGACTATGGAGGCTATCATCATGTTATGTCTGTCTGTTTTATATAACATGATCATACGCTAAACCACCAGATGGGGGTGCTGTTTACCACAACTCCCTGCTCCTCCTCTCAAGGTCCATCATGGCCTGACCATTTCCGTCATCTTAGAAACCCTAATGCTTTCCCTCTCACAAAATGCTGCACTACAGCTGCCACCAAACCTCTATCTGCCCCGGCCATTCTCTCTCTCGCTCTCTCTCGCTCTCTCTCGCTCTCTCCATATATCAATTTTCCCTAATCCTCTCCAGTTGGAGGTAGCCAGCCAAGACCTTGGCTCTCAGACGTCGTGTGTGTGACGGCTGGCCAGTGTGTGTTAGTCAATGGACAGGGTAATCCCCTCTACCAGCTAAGCTAAGTGAAGTGCACACTTTTTAACATTCAGGACAGCCACATCTGGACCACCACGTCTGGTGTTGGCTGCCTGTCTCGCTCTGGGCACGATGGTCTGGCTGGCACGCCCTGGGTTCGCCATGCCAGCTTTGGGACAGGGGCCTGTCTTCTTGGATAGTGGCTGGCAGCAGCTGCCCCAACCATGGGGGCTGGTGGATGGGTGGGGGACATCCTCTCCCCAGAGAGAGTGCAGCAGGAAGGCAGGCAGGCACAGATTTGGGTTGTGTGTTTTGTGAGGATGGCGCTAATGGGAGTAGATGGGCTGGTATTGTGGAGCAGCTAGTAGGCAGCCTGGGTCAGGTGACTGGTGATAGGTGAAGGAAGTGCTACTGGAGAAACAGCGAGAGATATAGATCATGGTTTGGCTGTTAGTGGAGGTGTTTACAGGGCAACAGACGTCTTGTCTCAAGGCAGGAGACAGTCTTGTCTTGTACTTCACTATATGGCCGTAGCTAGCGTCAGTATATGGCTGTGGACACTAGCAGTGATCTGCTTGTCACTGTCACTGTGGTTGGTTCATTGGTGGCCATTTTAATCTCAGCCAGTCTCTGTGGATGGATCATCCCTGGGTAATGATGCCCATAACGGATGATCCTGCAGGCAATTAGCCTCCTATCCAGTTTCTCTTGCTCTGTAAGCCCCAGACCCCAATACTATTTGAAATCTTTCAAATACTTTGGGCGTTTCCTCTAGCCTGCCTGGGCTGACAGATGTGCAGGCTTTTCAGGTTTGGGACAATTCTGTTGGACAATTAAGCCAGGCAAGCTCAGTCAATCACAGATCTATTTGAAATTATTTTCTAAAATACTATTTGAACCCAGGTCTGCCCCTGGTCCAGGGACGACTGGAAGAATGAGATTTACATTGTGGTCCCTTTGTCAGTCAGCATCTCTGAAACCTTGTTGAGGGATTCTCAAGGGGAGGCTAGAGCTTATAGTGTGTATTTATAAGGGGTCGTGTTTGTTTATAGTGTGTATTTATAAGGGGTCGTGTTTGTTTATAGTGTGTATTTATAAGGGGTCGTGTTTGTTTATAGTGTGTATTTATAAGGGGTAGTGTTTGTTTATAGTGTCTATTTATAAGGGGTAGTGTTTATGCATGTTTCTCCTCAGGCCTAATGATTTTAAAGCATCAAGACACAAATGTGTTGGTGTTATTGGCCTAACAAAGAAGCATTTTTAAAATGCACTTCCTTCGTCCTCCACGTGTGACTGAAATATCCTCTTCTTCTCTCTCTCTGTCAGGTGCCATCCTGGGGTTCATGCTGGGTGTATTCCAGATCCCTCTAAATGAGTGTGAGGTGCTCTACAGGAAGCTGGGTTCTGACGTCTTCAAGCAGAACGTCATCGTGGGAACCGTCAAGATGGGCTGGAGCCACGCCTTCTATGACTCCGAGACCTGGGAGAACATCCTCAAGTCAGTATTGAATAGATTCACTTCATAAGTTTAAGAACAGCACAGCAGCTCAATTCCTCTCAAAGCTCATTGGAGGAGATAATCAAAGGTCCCTTCCTCTGACTTCCTCCAATGAGCTTTGAGGGGAAGGGAGGAAACAAGTAGATTTGAAGGCTAGTAACTTGTTCAGCCAGAGACTAAGCACCCCTCTCTTTCCTTTTCTCCCAGAGAGAAAATGGGCTCTGATCTGATGGTGGAAACATCAAGAAACCCCAAATGCCCAAAGGTGAGTTTCTCTAACGTGGCGTGTCTAACAGTGTGGAGCTGGAAAACACACACACACACACACACACGCACACCCTCACGGTTGAGGGAGAACCGTGAGAAAGGTAGTCCCTCAGTCTCTTAATAACGAGGTCACTGATAAAGCCTCTGTCCATCGTCTCACTGGCTGGCTGGAACCATTCTATTTCTACCCCACACACACACACACACACACACACACACACACACACACACACACACCCTTCTACTGCTGCTACTCCGGTGGCTAGGCTGACACAGAATTCACACATACAGTAATTCCATGTACGACAGCCAGGCTGAGGATAGGCAGTGAAATAATGAGGTGTTCGGTAAGGATTACACTGAATGTCTCAGAATACGTGCTTGTCTGTGGTGTTAGGCTTATAACGTCATATTTTAGTGTAAATACTCTTGTAACAGTTCTAATGATTGTAATGGATCCTCACAGCACTACGGTGTTCTAAATTATTTTTATGGATCTAAATGTTGTCACTACGGTGATTATAACTTCTGTAGTAGTGCATTTGTGTTGTTTTGTTCTGTTAATCTTATCACTGTCATATTATTATGTAATGTATATGCCACCCCTCCTGTATCTCTTATGGGGATATAGCAACACATTCTGTTAATGTCACTCTTATTCAATACAGGGTTATGTACATTTACATTTAAGTCACCAGCAGCTTATCAAATGGGGCCAAATGGAAAAACAAAAAATCTCATGTACCCTCCTCTTACCTCCAGGTGGCAGCGGTGAGCACCATTGTGAACAGGGGCACTCCTCTGAAGGCCTATGTGTTCAGAAACTATAACCTGCAGCCAGGGGTGCGCTCCCACTACCTGGGGGGCTGTGAACACAAGCTGTGGCAGGCCGTCAGAGCATCCTCCGCTGCCCCAGGGTACTTCCAGGAGTTTGCCCTGGGACACGACCTTCACCAGGTAAGACCAGTTTTAAAAACCCTAATGCTTTCACCCTCACAATGTGCTACACTTCAGCTGCCACCAATACTCCACATATTCCCCGGCCATGCTCTCTTTCTCTCTGTCCTGTCTGTCTCCCCCCCCTCCATTCCTACTTAGTGGTAATATAATATATTATACAACGGGTGGGTCTAATCTTGGATGCTGATTGGTTAAAACTGCATTCCAGCCAGTGTCTATTCCACAAGTTACCACAGGCTAAATCTATGACGTTGAAATGCCTATTTACTCAGTTCCATCTGACTGCGCAATCCACTATCTCATCAGCCCAGCCAGGCAATTTATAAACTTGATCTCCACTATAAAAAGCATCTAGACATTATCTCACATTTTCTTTTAGACTAACATTTTAGTTTTCAACAGCAGAGATTTGTATAAACCTTGCTGTCTGTCTCCGACATTTGGAACATTGTTTCAATATTGAAATTCGATCTCCAGGTGTCCCATAGTAATGAACGAGTCAGGGCAAGACAGACAGGTAGGCAGCTTTTCTCAGCCAGTTGAAATCATGAATCAGCATCATTTTTATGGATATATACAAAGAAATATCAATAGAAAACAGGTCAAACGAAATGAAGTGCAGCTATTTTGCATTCATTCCAGCTTCAGTTTGAAGTGATTGTGTTAGCCGTGTTGTTGGCTAGCTCCTCTGAACAACAGTGTCCTGATGAGAGCACATTTTCTATGCCAGGTGAAATCGCACCTCTTTAGGTCATTGTTATGGATGTATCCAAATAAATGTCACTAGAAAACAGCTTATGAAAATGTAGCTACTTCGCTGTTATTCTGGCTGCACTGTTTGACGTGACTGTAAATTAGCCGTAGTTGGCTAGCTAGCAAGCAAGGGATAAGAACGTTGCCAGCTAGTATGGCAATGGAACATTTAGAACGAACGACTGGGTCGCGTCCATAGATACAGAACAAAAAGACTGAACGACTGGGTCGCGTCCATAGATACAGAACAAAAATACTGAATGACTGGGTCGTGTCTCTGGCAACCGAACCGATAGAAAGAAGGACCAGCCGGATTGGGTAGCAACCCTAGATTTGTATCGGGACTATATCTTGTGGAAGGATGAAGTAGTATGAATAAATTAATCAAAATAATGTTTTTAATGAAAATATGTAAATCATAATTTGAATATGTTGGTAACCCATTGTATAAAAGTGATAATGCCCTCGAAGCCGGTGTTTGGAATAATATATTGGCACGGTTTGCCGGCGCTCGACTTCATCTCGGGCTTAACAACACCCGTGCCAATATATCCTCCAAACACCTGCTTCTCGGGCATTATCACTTAAATAATGTATGCCACTTAACAGGAGCTTTAATGCAAAGTGACTTAGGCCTACAGCCTCCACAGTCTTACCAACTGAGTCATACAGGACCAAGGGGCTAACTCAGCCAATATGGACAGGGGTGGATATAGGCATTGTAACAGGATTATTATTCATGGTAGAATACTTCTGGACGCTTCCTTCATAGCAGCAGCCTGTATTTAAAGGACTGAGTGATTTATTATTTTTTAATGGCCTCCCTCCAGTGTGTTCCTAGTTCATATTATCCTGTATCCTCCCAATCTCTTCAATACACTTCAGGAGTTTTGGTTTAATGTGAAAATCATCAGCGTGGTAAAATGGAGCAGCTCAAATCCCCCCCCCCCGTCAGTGTTCGTTTCCAGGCAGTTACATTTGGACTGGGAGCAGGAGGAGTCAGGCAAACTAAGGTTTTGGCCTGAATGTCACCCTATCCCCTACATAGTGCACTACTTTTGACCAGAGCCCTATTAGTGTAGTACATAGGAAAGAGGGTGGTGTTTGAGACGCACTCTGCCTGAGAGACACTTAACGTCAATATCCATTCTAAACAGGCATCTAAAGACACATGCCATTAGACAGGACGTGCACAGCAACAACAAATACCTACATCCTGAATACTTTCCCTCCACTCAGCTATTTTACTGATCAATAATATTATAGCCCCTCTTCCGCCCCTGTTTACCGTATGGCCCTGACACACACACACACACACACACACACACACACACACACACACACACACAGTGCTGGGTGGGGCTTATTCATCAGTAAGCACATCTGGCTGGCTACTAGACATCAAATCATGTCTCTCTCCAACCCCAGGTGAATGATATGATGGTAAACTCGCTGCTTCCTGGTCTCATCTCTCCCAGAGACGCATATACTATCCTGACGCAGAACCACCTCCACACACACCGTTTGACTGCTATATCTTCATCAGTGTCATTTAAAATAGAGATTCAAGTAGACAACCTCATTATGGATGTGTTTAGCAAATCTCTAGTAACCCGCTAGGCACTAGCTAACTGGGGAAAGCTCTTACCTCTCACTGGGAAAGTGGGACACCTTAGGTACTTTAAAATGTTTAAAAACAACACCTGGGTTTCAAAAAGGTCTTGTTATCCATTCCACTACTTCTACTGTGAAGAAAAACTGAAATCTTACATTTAAATTGAAGCTGTGAATATGATCATTTACATTTGTCATTTTAGCAGACGCTCTTATCCAGAGCGACTTACAGGAGCAATTAGGGTTAAGTGCCTTGCTCAAGGGCACATCGACAGATTTTTCACCTAGTCGGCTCGGGGATTAGAACCAGCGACCTTTCGGTTACTGGCACAACGCTCTTAACCACTAAGCTACCCGAGTGGGTGTTTTTCTGAAGCGAAGAGTCTGCATAACATGGCGTCTGTGTGTGTGATGTCAGGATTCCCCAGCGAGGGAGTCATAGGTCGCCCTTCCCACAGAGTATTCCGTTAACTCCCAACCCCGAAACAATCACCTTCTTGTGTCGGAAGTGCCATAAAACAGTCATGTCCATGTGCTGAATGAATTCTGGAATTCTCAAGCAGCCGTTTTCAAGAACGTTTTGATTGTGCTTTCATTTCTTCCCAGTTCCAGATTCAGCAGCCATGGAATGGTGGACATTTTAAACTCTAACTGACTGGATTCTGATTCTAGAACTGTGGTAAACAACATAGGAGAAAGAAGACCTTTGAAGCAGAGGAGCTACAGTGCTATTACAGCACAACACTAGTCACTACAACCATAGAGAGAATGCCTCTGAGATGGAGGGAGGAGCCGTTATCACGTTAAAGCTGCCATTATCCTTCCTCTAAAGACCACAGAACTAGAAGACTTCAGAAGTTGACAAAGGATACCAGGATGCCAGCCAGGGAATGCCATGCATGGAGAACTGAAGAAGGGCCAGCCATGGCATCTCCCTTGGCGGTGGGCAGGAATGGGGCATGTTTATGTGTGGCAATCTCCTCCTTCAGTCTTTGACAGAGAGAGTCCTGAGAGCCCTGGGATCACAGTACACCCCCCTAGCATGTGGCTGAGAGCACAGTACACCCCCCCCCTAGCCCCCCACATGGCGCTGTCCCAAACAGAAAGACTCCTCACCGGCCTGGCAGAATGAACACTTCTAGTCTATACATTCACTGTCAATCACATGGACGGGAGAGGAGATGATGATAACTAAGAATGAAGCGTTGAGGAGAGGGCTTTGTTGGTGTGAGGAATCAGAAATCTTTCAATTAAATACCGTTTTGAAGGTGAAGACATTTTGATTATGTGGTTTCACCTCTCCAAGTACCAGTGTACTACTGAAATATTTTCTTTCCGTGTTCTCATTGGCCAGAAGGGGTGCTATTATCGACTTTGCACCACACACACACAGCACTGCAGATGAGGCAGACAGGGACGAGAAATGAAGGAGGGATATGAAGTAAAGGTGTTCTCTGGGCTCGGTCTGCTCCTCTCCTCCTCAGGGCCAGGTCTCCTCCTGTGTTAGACCCTGGAGGAACGTGGAGCTTTTCAAGCAGGCTACTATCTAACTGCAGTATCCCTCTATTCCCATTAAGACACTGTTTCACCGTCTCCCTGGGATACACACATTCACTTTGTTATTATACACACGCATTTCACACTCTCTATTTCTCCTCTTTCTCTCACACACACACACACACACACACACACACACACACACACATACACTACACTACACACTACAGGAGGTTGGTGGTACCTTAATTGGGGAGGACAGGCTCGTGGTAATGGCATGGGTTCCATGTGTTTGATGCCATTCCATTTGCTCCTTTCCAGACATTTTTATGAGCCGTCCTCCCCTGCTGCACCCACACTACGCCACACACACTTGGTTGTGCTAGCACACTTCTTCAGGGCCAGTCCACTGAGATACATTGACTGACTGCTGTGTGAGAACCTGCCCGCCTCCCTCCATCACTCTTATCTATCCCTAACCCTCTTACCCCTCACAGTGCTGCCTCTGCACCAGCCATCTCTCTGGAGTGGCTCAAATGAGATTCTCTCATAGAAATCTCTGCATTAAAGCCTGCTGTTGTAAAGCGGGCTGTCCGTCAATCACGTATTAATATGCGAGTTCAGTCACTTAGACCGGTACTTCCGCTGATCTCCCCTGGGAAATTACTGATTAATGGACGTGGCACATCAGTTTGCTTTATTTATTATGATGGACTGTGAAAATGTTCCATATGAGGTAGCCAAATATGACCTATAGCCAAATATGACCTATTGCCTAAGAGGGTGAATCTAGATCACTTAGATATTAGAAGGAGAAGCCTCGCTCATTTGGGGGCATTTCAACCGCTGTCACATGTCAGGGTTCAAAGCAGGAGGAACGGATGATTCAGTGCTCTCGTTTGTGTGTGTGGGTGTGTGAGAGAGAGAGAGGGAGTCGAAGCATGTGTTAGAGAGAACGGGGGAGGGTGGCTCTCAACTGCTTTCCCTAACCTGAGGGCAGATTTTGCACGCCGTCTCTCTCTTACACACAGATGAATACCTCCATCCCTCGCCATTTTCTTCCTGGGATGACGGCTTGAACCTCGTTCGAACTCTTCTGCCCTCTCAGGTCAAAGGTAAAATAGGAGAACCAGGCTGTGTAATTACATACTGTGGCATGGAGACCTTTGATTTGACCTGGCCACTCATTCCTCGATGGTGGTGGTGACATCACACTAACACCATTGTCTGTGTCTCATCTTCGTTGGTGACAAGGACTATATGGATTAGTTGTTATCGGGACAATTGATTCATTGAACGGCCTGATTTATTCACTTGATCGGATGGATATTAAATAAGGTTGTATATCTGCTTTAACAAACACCCTTGATTAGCAAACCTTGTTCAATATACACATGATTACATAGCTAAGATTAGGTTTTGTCTAATTAATTGAACAGACAGATGAATTCACTTGATTGCATAGTAAACATGATTTATATCTGTTTGAGCTTAACAAGCTGAGCTGAACAGGAAGACTCATGCTAAACCTTGTTCAGTATACACGTGAGGGCCTAGCTGAATATGATCGTGGAGGCTGAATGATCAGCTCACGAAAACAGGGCTGCTATTGTGACACACTGGGTAGCATCCATCAGATGGTCCATGATGACTTATGTAACCTCTCCCCAATTAAACCTTGTCCATACGGAGAGAAGCCTCAGTGCCAAAGGCCTTGTGGGTAAATCAAGGCAGCAGCACTGGCCTCCAGCTCGGCCTAAAGCCCCTGCGGGCCCTTGTCCAAGCCTTGTCAAAAGGAGTGCACTATATAGGGAATAGGGTGCCATTTGGGACACAAGCAGACGTTCTGAGAGCAGCTCCTAATGACCAGAGCAGCTGACTGTCGAACGCATGTACTGGATCAGGCTCTTTGGACCAGAGCGTCCCATGTTTTGTGACCGCTCATCTTGGCCCTCACACAAAGGGCTATTGAGAGAGCGAGAGAGAGAGAGAGAGAGAGAGAGAGAGAGAGAGAGAGAGAGAGAGAGACTCATATTGTGAGGAGGAAGTTGCTAATAGGAGCTGACAAACGCTGATGCGTGAAATGACTTTTACTGATCACAACGCTAGATAGCGTAGCACCCCATTCCCATCTAAATCACACCCCCACCTCCTAAAAACGGCTTAGTGGAACATGCAGATAATTATTTATTTTACACATGCATACATAATTCCGTTTAATGCGCCAATGTTTTAGCAGTCAAACATGCTCCCACAGGTGCAGTGCAGAGCCTTATTAGCTGGTAGGAATCATGTTTTAATCAGGTCACAAGTCTGATTTTGTGAATCAACCATTATACACAAAAGTATGTGGACACCCCTTCAAATTAGTGGATTTGGCTATTTCAGCCACACCCGTTGCTGACAGGTGTATAAAATCGAGGACACAGCCATGCAATCTGCATAGACAAACATTGACAGTAGAATGGCCCGTACTGAAGAGCTCAGTGACTTTGAATGTGGCACCGTCATAAGATGCCACCTTTCCAACAAGTCAGTTCGTCAAATTTCTGCCCTGCTAGAGTTGCCCTGGTCAACTGTAAGTGCTGTTATTGTGAAGTGGAAACGTCTAGGAGCAACAATGGCTCAGCCGCAACGTGATAGGCCACACAAGCCCACAGAACAGGACCACAGAGTGCTGAAGCACGTAGCGCGTCTGTCCTCGGTTGCAATACTCACTACCGAGTTCCAAGCTGCCTCTGGAAGCAACGTCAGCACAATAACTGTTCGTCGGGAGCTTCATGAAATGGGTTTCCATGGCCAAGCAGCCGCACACAAGCCTAAGATCACCATGTGCAATGCCAAGTGTCGGCTGGAGTGGTGTAAAGCTCGCCGCCATCGTTATCTCGAGTGATGAATCATGCTTCACCATCTGGCAGTCCAACCGACGAACCTGGGTTTGGCGGATACCAGGAGAACGCTAGCTGCCCCAATGCATAGTGCCAACTGTAAAGTTTGGAGCAGGAATAATGGTCTGGGGCTGTTTTTCATGGTTCGGGCTAGGCCCTTTAGTTCCAGTGAAGGGAAATCTTGACATTCTAGACGATTCTGTGCTTCCAACTTTGTGGCAACAGTTTGGGGGAAGGCCCTTTCCTGTTTCAGCATGACAATGCCCCTGTGCACAAAGCGAGGTCCATACAGAAATGGTTTCTTGAGATCGGTGTGGAAGAACTTGACTGGCCTGCACAGAGCCCTGACCTCAACTCCATCGAACACCTTTGGGATGAATTTCAACGCCGACTGCGAGCCAGGCCTAATCGCCCAACATCAATCCCCGACCTCACTAATGCTCTTGTGGCTGAATGGAAGCAAGTCCCCGCAGCAATGTTCCAACATCTGGAACAGTGGAAAGCCTTCCCAGAAGAGTAGAGGCTGTTATAGCAGCAAAGGCGGGACCAACTCCATATTAATGGCCATGATTTTGGAATAATATGCAGCTGTCCACATACTTTTGGGCATGTAGTGTAAGTATGTTTAGGCTTGCAGATCCAAGACAGGCAGTTCTGCATCATGCTCCACCCTTTTGTCCTATTCTGCCTTTGATTCTGGGGGTTATACTTTGAAGGGGTGCTAAGTTGCCGTCCTGAACCTTTCTACAATATTTCAATTGCAGTTTAGCCTTTGGCTCTGGGGTTACACTCTGTCAAATCACCTCAATAGAGAGGGGCTGTACCCTTCACCCAAAGGAGGACATTTTGACCTGTGGGAAGAGCTGCTTTCTATACAGGCATTGGCTACAGAATAGTGGTATTAAAATGTGACTTGCTTAACAGCTCTAAATCCCTCTGAAGGGAAGTGACCCCTGACCTGTGTCATTCTGAGTGTTTGACAGGCAGCTTCTGTTGCAGCTTTCTGTGTGCCCAGCTCATTTGCCACAGTTTGGCCTCTAAGTAAATAATTGTTTCTAACTTTAACCCTCCTGTCCAAATGATACCCCGGTCTGAAGAGACCCTTTCTGTGAGAACATGGCAACGGTCCAAGTACCAGTATGGCTCTCAGATGAAAAGTGCCCCCCAAAGACCTCAAGCAGCACTGGCGATGGCATCAGTTGAGAATGAAAAACGGGCTGAGTGTGTGTGTGTGTACTTCTGAAAAGACCCCAAGCAGCACTGCAAAGCATACGATGGCATCAGTTGGTGTCAGAAGTCTGACAGCTGTAGATGGAGTTAGATGATTATGCCAAAAGTAAAGGTACAGGGGATACCTAGTCACTTAAAGGTACAGGGGATACCTAGTCACTTAAAGGTACAGGGGATACCTAGTCACGTAAAGGTACAGGGGATACCTAGTCACTTAAAGGTACAGGGGATACCTAGTCACTTAAAGGTACAGGGGATACCTAGTCACTTAAAGGTACAGGGGATACCTAGTCACTTAAAGGTACAGGGGATACCTAGTCACTTAAAGGTACAGGGGATACCTAGTCACTTCAACTGAAAGCATTCAACTGAAATGTGTCTTCCGCATTTAAACCAACCCCTCTGAATCAGAGAGGTGCGGGGGGCTGCCTTAATCGACATCGGCGCCCGGGGAACAGTGGGTAAACTGCCTTGCTCAGGGGCAGAATGACAGATTTTTGCCTTGTCAGCTCGGGAATTTGGTCCAACGCTCCTACCCGCCAGGCAACCTGCTGCCCACAGTGAACAAAACCAGTCTTTTGGAACCAGTCTTCCTCCCAGATCCAGTATAATAATATAATAACGCCATGGAGTCTCTTCATAGTCTTCAGTGTTTAAAATCAGACTATTCCCTACATAGTGCACTACTTTTGACTAGGGGCCTAAAGGGTCTATATGGCTCAGGTCAAAAGTAGTGCACTATGTAGGGAATATGGTGCCATTTGGGATATGCCCGACTCCTGCCCATTAGCCCATAAATGCCCCTAACAGGTGCAGAGTCATTGAGACAAGTTGTAGCATTCAGAATGATTCTACTCTCAGCTCACTGGGAGACTGTGTGTCACACTGGTTATGAGTGGAAGGCATTGTGCTCGGTGCTTTTTGACATCTGGCCCCTCCAGCTATCAAGGAAAAGAAGCTGCCACAGTACATCTAGGTCCGGACCGCAGTAAAGAAAATGGAGTCACTCACAGTGGGTCGAGTGATAAGAGAAGCACTGAGTTGTTTCGGGCCGGTCGGTCAGTCGACCAAACATCGTCTAGTGCTTCTGGCTACAGCATGATTTCCTCCCACTAATTCTCCATTAAGAGGACATCCAGCGCGCACGCAAACACACCGATCTACAAGCCCACATCCACCAACCCCAATGGAAGTGTTTTCATATAGTCCAGGAAGGGTTTCCATATTTTCACAAAATGGTTGAGTTTAATTGATCTTCTCCATAGGAATGCACTTATTCATTTCAGAGAGCCTTCCTGTAGTTAAGAGACTTACAGTGCCTTCAGAAAGTATTCTCACCCCTTGACTTATTCCACATTATGCTGTTACAACCTGAATTCAATATGGATTAAATATACAGTGGCAAGAACGTATGTGAACCCTTTGGAATTACCTGGATTTCTGCATAAGTAGGTCATAGAATGTGATCTGATCTTCATCTAAGTCACAATAATAGACACACACAGTCTGCTTAAACAAATAACACACAAATTATTTTATTTTTCTTGTCTATATTGAATAAATAATTTAAACATTCACAGTGTAGGTTGGAAAACGTATGTGAACCCCTAGGCTAATGACTTCTCCAAAAGCTAATTGGAGTCAGGAGTCGGCTAACCTGGAGTCCAATCAATGAGACGAGATTGGAGATGTTGGTTAGAGCTGCCCTGCCCTATAAAAAAAAAAAAACAATCACAAAATTTGAGTTTGCTATTCACAAGAAGCATTGCCTGATGTGACCCATGCCTCGAACTAAAGAGATCTCAGAAGACCTAAGATTAAGAATTGTTGACTTCATAAAGATGGAAAGGGTTACAAATGTATCTCTAAAAGCATTGATGTTCATCAGTCCACAGTAAGACATATTGTCTATAAATTGAGAAAGTTCAGCACTGTTGCTACTCTCCTTAGGAATGGCCGTCCTGCAAAGATTACTGCATGAGCACAGCGCAGAATCCTCAATGAGGTTAAGAAGAATCCTAGAGTGTCAGCTAAAGACTTACAGAAATCTCTTGAACATGCTAACATCTCTGTTGACGAGTCTACGATATGTAAAACACTAAACAAGAATGGTGTTTATGGGAGGACACCACGGAAGAAGCCACTGCTGTCCAAAAAAACAATTGCTGCACGTCTGAAGTTCGCAAAAGAGCACCTGGATGTTCCACAGTGCAACTGGCAAAATATTCTGTGGACAGATCAAACTAAAGCAAAGTTGAGTTGTTTGGAAGGAACACGCAACATTATGTGTGGAGAAAAAAAGGCACAGCACATCAACATCAAAACCTCATCCCAAATGTAAGGTATGGTGGAGGGAGCATCATGGTTTGGGGCTGCTTTGCTGCCTCAGGGCCTGGACAGCTTGCTATCATCGACGGAAAAAAGAATTCCCAAGTTTATCAAGACATGTTGAAGGAGAATGTAAGGCTGTCAGCCAATTGAAGCTCAACAGAAGTTGGGTGACGCAACAGGACAACAACTCAAAACACAGAAGTAAATCAACAACAGAATGGCTTCAACAGAAGAAAATATGCCTTCTGGAGTGGCCCAGTCAGACTTCAAGAGAGCGGTTCACACCATACATCCCAAGAATATTGTTGAACTGAAACAGTTTTGTAAAGAGGAATGGTCCAAAATTCCTCCTGACTGTTGCCCAGGTCTGATCCGCAACTACAGAAAACGTTTCGTAGAGGTTATTGCTGCCAAAGGATGGTCAACCAGTTATTAAATCCAAGGGTTCACATACTTTTTCCACCCTGCATTGTGAATGTTTACACAGTGTGTTCAATAAAGACATGACAGCGTATAATTGTTTGTTATTAGTTTAAGCTGACTGTGTCTCTATTGTTGTGACTTAGATGAAGATCAGATCAAATTGTATGACCAGTTTATGCAGAAATCCAGGTAATTCCAAAGGGTTCACATACGTTTTCTTGCCACTGTATATTTTTCTCACCCATCTACACACAAGACCCCATATTGACAAAGTGAAAACATGTTTTTAGAAATGTTTGCATATTTATTGAAAAATGTAAATTTGAGAAATATCTCATGACATAAGTATTCACATGACACTCCAAATTGAGCTCCAGTGCATCCAATTTTATTTGATCATCCTTGAGATGTCACTGACTTGATTGGAGTTCTCCTGTGGTCAAGTCAATTGTTTTGGACTCGATTTTTAGAAAGAACCACAACTGTCTGTATAAGGTCCCACAGTTGACAGTGCATGTCAGAGAAAAAACTATACCATGAAGTCCAAGGAACTGTCTGTAGATCTGAGATAGAATTGTGATGAGGCATACAGTGAGGGAAAAAAGTATTTGATCCCCTGCTGATTTTGCACGTTTGCCCACTGACAAAGAAATGATCAGTCTATAATTTTAATGGTAGGTTTATTTGAACAGTGAGAGACAGAATAACAACAAAAAAATCCAGAAAAACGCATGTCAAAAATGTTATAAGTTGATTTGCATTTTAATGGGGGAAATAAGTATTTGACCCCTCTGCAATACATGACTTAGTACTTGGTGGCAAAACCCTTGTTGGCAATCACAGAGGTCAGATGTTTCTTGTAGTTGGCCACCAGGTTTGCACACATCTCAGGAGGGATTTTGTCCCACTCCTCTTTGCAGATCTTCTCCAAGTCATTAAGGTTTCGAGGCTGACGTTTGGCAACTCGAACCTTCAGCTCCCTCCACAGATATTCTTTGCGATTAAGGTCTGGAGACTGGCTAGGCCACTCCAGGACCTAAATGTGCTTCTTCTTGAGCCACTCCTTTGTTGCCTTGGCCGTGTGTTTTGGGTCATTGTCATGCTGGAATACCCATCCACGACCCATTTCAATGCTCTGGCTGAGGGAAGGAGGTTCTCACCCAAGATTTGACGGTACATGGCCCCGTCCATCGTCCCTTTGATGCGGTGAAGTTGTCCTGTCCCCTTAGCAGAAAAACACCCCCAAAGCATTATGTATCCACCTCCATGTTTGACGTGGGGATGGTGTTCTTGGGGTCATAGGCAGCATTCCTCCTCTTCCAAACACGGCGAGTTGAGTTGATGCCAAAGAGCTCGATTTTGGTCTCATCTGACCACAACACTTTCACCCAGTTCTCCTCTGAATCATTCAGATATTCATTGGCAAACTTCAGACGGGCATGTATATGTGCTTTCTTGAGCAGGGGGACCTTGCGGGCGCTGCAGGATTTCAGTCCTTCACGGCGTAGAGTGTTACCAATTGTTTTCTTGGTGACTATGGTCCCAGCTGCCTTGAGATCATTGACAAGATCCTCCCGTGTAGTTCTGGGCTGATTCCTCACCGTTCTCATGATCATTGCAACTCCACGAGGTGAGATCTTGCATGGAGCCCCACGCCGAGGGAGATTGACCGTTATTGTGTTTCTTCCATTTGCGAGTAATCGCACCAACTGTTGTCACCTTCTCACCAAGCTGCTTGGCGATGGTCTTGTAGCCCATTCCAGCCTTGTGTAGGTCTACAATCTTGTCCCTGACATCCTTGGAGAGCTCTTTGGTCTTGGCCATGGTGGAGAGTTTGGAATCTGATTGATTGATTGCTTCTGTGGACAGGTGTCTTTTATACAGGTAACAAGCTGAGATTAGGAGCACTCCCTTTAAGAGTGTGCTCCTAATCTCAGCTCGTTACCTGTATAAAAGACACCTGGGAGCCAGAACTCTTTCTGATTGAGAGGGGGTCAAATACTTATTTCCCTCATTAAAATGCAAATCAATTTATAACATTTTTGACATGCGTTTTTCTGGATTTTTGTTGTTGTTATTCTGTCGCTCACTGTTCAAATAAACCTACCATTTAAAATTATAGACTGAACACTTCTTTGTCAGTGGCAAACGTACAAAATCAGCAGGGGATCAAATACTTTTTTCCCTCACTGTATATCTGGGGAAGGGTATAAAACAATTTCTAGCGTGTTGAATTTTTCCAAAAGTACAGTGGTCTCCATCACTGGGATATTTTAGCCCCGTGTAGCTCAGTTGGTAGAGCATGGCGCTTGCAACGCCAGGGTTGTGGGTTCGATTCCCACGGGGGGCCAGTATGAAAAAAAAAATATATATATATATATATTTTTTTCATTATATTCTCTCATCGATATGCACTCACTAACTCTAAGTCGCTCTGGATAAGACCGTCTGCTAAATGACTAAAATGTAAATGTAAAATATTGAAGAAATATGGAACTACCCACACTGTCCGCCCAAACTGAGCAACCGAGCAAAAAGGACCTTGGTCAGGGAGGTGACCAAGAACCCAATGACAGCTCTAACAGAACAACAGAGTCTCTACAGCACTAGACCAATCTGGGCTTTATGGGAGCGCGGCCAGATGGAAGCCACTCCTGAGAAAAAGGCACATGCACGACTGGAGTTAGCAAGAAGGCACGTGAAAGACTCTGAGATCATAAGGCAAAAGATTCTGTGGTCTGATTAGATAAAAATGGAACTCTATGGCCTGAATGCAAAGTGCTATGTCTGGAGAGAACCAGGCACAGCTCATCACGTGTCTAACACCATCCCTACCGTGAAGTATGGTGGTGGCAGCATCATTGATATTTGTGCATCTAACTTTCTCACTCATCATTATTCACGATTCATTCAGGACTATCCGTAATCATGGTAGCATCCACATTAATGTAGAAGTGTTTAGAAATTATTATATTCTTATTTACAATAAAAGCAACTCAAATTCATTTCTATTGGGCACAAAATTATCTGAAACACAACCGAAACATCCAAGTTTGAGCAGCGATGCAGAGAAGCATATTTTGTTTCTTTAAAAAAAGAACCACAAGTCAGGAGGAGACAGACAGCTCAAGAGTTTCCCACGGGGGACCAGTATGAAAAAAATGTATGCACTCACTAACTGTAAATCGCTCTGGATAAGAGCGTCTGCTAAATGACTAAAATGTAAGAGGTATGATTAGATATGCAGAATAATTGACATTTGTTTTGACATTTAATTAAGAATAATGATTATGGCTCTAGATTTCATGAAAAAGCTGTTTCAGGTGTTTGAAAAATTCAAAATTCTCCAACTTCCAGACGGGGGTGCCGGCCGCCTCAGATTTTTGGGTTGCGTGACGCCCCTTCGACCATGCAGTGTATTCCCTTATGCTAAATATTTTTTCCCCTTGGTAGTTGAGCTTTTGTGACATGTCCTGCGATCCCTCAATATCATTCCCACTTTCCTTCCCATTTGAGAGGGCTGTGATATTAAGAGCCAAAGATTTCACATCTGTGGAGTCCACACTGTCAATGTGCCTCTGTCTATTCCATCCTACAGGGCTCTCTCTCTCTCTTGCTCGCTCTGCGCCAGGATCCTAATCATGCTCCCATATCTAATTCCCTCTTTCTTTCTTTCTTTCTTTCTTGGGAACCTTGAGGTAATGACACAATTTCTCAGTACAGCTCCCTGGATGATTAACAGACCTGCAGCATCCCTCCCTAAAATCCCCCATCATGCTGTGCTCTCTGACATTGACATTGATTTGAACAGGGAGCTTCTTTCTCATTATGCTATACCGCACCGCTGCTGAAGTGGTATGGAGGGATATAGTGATGGGTGGGTGAGGGGCCCCCCCTCCCTGAAGGTCTGACTGCCCCCCCCTCCCTGAAGGTCTGACAGCCCCCCCTCCCTGAAGGTCTGACTGCCCCTCCCACACACACTCACACAAATGCATGCATACAAGCACACTACACAGGTGTTTCACACACAAACAATAATACATTCACACATACAGCTGTCTCACGCACACACATAGCAAAACATACATACATAGACGCGCGCGCGCACACACACACCACAAAATCTTCCCCCAGAGAGTTCCTAGCTAGACACTCCGGGCCCCAGAGCTCCCACCCCCCAGCCTGGCCTTCCTAATGAGGACTGGCCCCTCAGTGTTTGATCCTGTAGCCAACCCGAAGGCCCCCAGCCCCCCTAGCGCCCCCAGCCTCATGCATATTCAACACACACCTCAGACTCCATACTTATACTCCCATTGCCCTGGGTAGACTATGGATCCACACCAAATTGCTCCTGGGTGGCTGTTCGATATCAAAGGCAGTCAGACAGAAGAACCGTGTATCTGTGAAAACGACCCGCTGTACTACAACTGCACCATTGATTTCTTCTGTTTCCTTCCTTTTCGCAGATATTCATAAATTATTTTACGTAATAACGTTTGGCCTTTCCTACTTTCCAAACTGCAGCAGCATGGAAATCCTTTGAAATGAACGTACAATGTGTCAATAACTATTAAATGCTAAATGGTGCTGGATGCTGGTACATAACTGGAGCCATAACATTTCAATACTATACTGTGTATCAAATGGGCATAGCAATAGCAGTATCGTAATGGTTTGTTTCCTCTCTTCCTCCCTCACCCTCTGTCTCCAGGACGGAGGTCTCCTCATCAACAACCCCACAGCATTGGCTATCCATGAGTGCAAATGCCTGTGGCCCAATACGCCTGTCCAGTGTGTGGTGTCACTGGGTACGGGCCGCGTGGAGACTGCTGGCAAGAACAACACCACCTACACCAGCCTCAAGACCAAGCTAACCAACGTCATCAGCTCTGCCACCGACACAGAGGGTAAGTCTGGGTGGGTCCATGTACCCTTTGATATAAATCCTATAGTACATCTCCACATCACTTCAGCAATACACCAGCCGTGTAACTATGTTCGAATGAACACTGATTCTCACCACATGTTCCCAGTAAGGATGAAATGAATGCAGTCTGTGGTTAGAGTAGAATCGGTATACCTACACAGCCCCTGCATGACTTCAGATCAACACAGCCTGTACACACCTCATCTCTGTACACACCTCATCTCTGTACACACCTCATCTCTGTACACACCTCATCTCTGTACACACCTCATCTCTGTACACACCTCATCTCTGTACACACCTCATCTCTGTACACACCTCATCTCTGTACACACCTCATCTCTGTACACACCTCATCTCTATACACACCAACACAGCCTGAAAGCCACACTGTCTTACACGCTGAGAGGGGTGAGGTTGTCGCAGTGAGTGCCGTGGTGCTGGGGGAGAGTGTTTTTGAAGAGGAAAGAGGGTTTTAATCTGCTGGTTATAAATAACCCCTCTGATGAGAGGGGAGAGGGGTGTAGAGCAGGGAAGATTCATCCTAAACTACAGGAGCACCACACAGAGAGCCACAGCAGCACTCATCTGGGTCACTACTACTACACCACTGATACTACACAGAGGACAGCCAGTCACAGTGCTGCAACACAGAGGACGGCCAGAGTCACAGTGCTGCAACACAGAGGACAGCCAGTCACAGTGCTGCAACACAGAGGACGGCCAGTCACAGTGCTGCAACACAGAGGACGGCCAGTCACAGTGCTGCAACACAGAGGACGGCCAGTCACAGTGCTGCAACACAGAGGACGGCCAGAGTCTCAGTGCTGCAACACAGAGGACGGCCAGAGTCTCAGTGCTGCAACACAGAGGACGGCCAGAGTCTCAGTGCTGCAACACAGAGGACGGCCAGTCACAGTGCTGCAACACAGAGGACGGCCAGAGTCACAGTGCTGCAACACAGAGGACGGCCAGAGTCACAGTGCTGCAACACAGAGGACGGCCAGAGTCACAGTGCTGCTACACAGAGGAAGGCCAGAGTCACAGTGCTGCTACACAGAGGACGGCCAGAGTCACAGTGCTGCAACACAGAGGACGGCCAGAGTCACAGTGCTGCAACACAGAGGACGGCCAGAGTCACAGTGCTGCAACACAGAGGACGGCCAGAGTCACAGTGAATGCAGTTTTAGATGATCTCCCGAGTGGCGCAGTGATCTAAGGCATTGCAGTGCTAGCTGTGCCACTAGAGATCCTGGTTCGAATCCAGGCTCTGTCGTAGCCGGCCGCGACCGGGAGACCCATGGGGCGGCGCACAATTGGCCCAGCGTCGTCTAGGGTAGGGGAGGGAATGGCCGGCAGGGGATGTAGCTCAGTTGGTAGAGCATGGCGTTTGCAACCCCAGGGTTGTGGGTTCGATAAAATAATGTATGCACTAACTGTAAGTCGCTCTGGATAAGAGCGTCTCCTAAATGACTAAAATGTAATGATCTATATCTCTAGGGTGGAGTGTGTTTTTATAATGAGATCAGTGAAAAATTTAACACTAAAAAGCAGTCCCTCTTCCATCATCTGAGCGAGCTTGTGTTGATAATGATATTATATAGAGCATTGGTTGGGAACCAGAATCCACCACACACGGCCTCCAGATATGTCATCTGAACGGTGTGTTGAAAAGAGTCAAACTCACTCAATCATTCAGTTATTATGTACTATAATGGAACATGTCTTATCTCCTGAACTGAGACTCACCTCACTCACGTCTCCGTGGGAACATAACAGCTGCTGTAGTGTGAACTGCTTCAGGATTGTTTGAACTAAAACCACTGACTTGATGGGTTCTTACTGAGAAAAGTAGTGAGGATTGATGTGATCGTTAGATATAGTGATAATTAGTCTCCAGGTGTGTAGTTTGACGATAGTGTTGTAGTTATAATAGAAGCAGTGTTTTAGCTCCTGAACCAACACCAACCTCAACCTCACTCCCATTTCTCTGAGAACGTTGACACTTGTTGAACAAGCCCCTTCAGGCACATCTAGACTATGTCAGCTGCTGTTTCCTGTTGAACAAGCCCCTTCAGGCACATCTAGACTATGTCAGCTGCTGTTTCCTATTGAACAAGCCCCTTCAGGCACATCTAGACTATGTCAGCTGCTGTTTCCTATTGAACAAGCCCCTTCAGGCACATCTAGACTATGTCAGCTGCTGTTTCCTATTGAACAAGCCCCTTCAGGCACATCTAGACTATGTCAGCTGCAATTTCCTATTGTTTCTACCTCTAGACACAGGTGTGTGTGTGTGTGTGTGTGTGTGTGAGCTCAAACATTCCCACTCCTAAATGTTAGTCCATCTGAAAGCATGCAGTCCTGTCATATTGCTTCCAGAATGGTTCTGACTAGCTTGCCCTCATGACTCTCTCTCAAACTTCAGACTGTTTACACACGTTTACTGTTATGTGTTTATTTCTGTGTGTGTCTTGGGATATTCCATTGTGGCCCACAATTTATCTTAACGTTTTTGGGATTTGTAAGATATTTGGCATATATTTGACTTTTTTATTATTTAGAAATAGTTATTCAAAGTTGATGTATTTGTGACATTTTGACCTGTTAGTGTTTTCCTGTTTTTGTGTAACCTTCCCACCCCCTCCGTATTCTCCCAATCAGAAGTCCACATCATGCTGGATGCCCTCCTTCCCCCTGACTCGTACTTCCGCTTCAACCCCTATATGAACGAGGACATTGCCCTGGACGAGAGCCGTGGTGAGAAGCTGAACCTGCTGCAGGCCGAGGGGCTCCGCTACCTGGACAGGAACCAGGAGAAGCTGCAGAAAGCTGCCCGAATACTCACCAGGGACAAGACTGCCGTCCAGAGGCTGGCAGAGTGGGCCAAGCTCAAACATGACATGTACGATGGTATTCCCATCTTCAACTCCAAGCTGTAGGGGAGTAGGTCCCAGGCTCCACCACCACCACACATCATGAAACTACCTTCAACTAAATCTGGACTCTCCTAACACTGAATACATACATAGAACAATAGAATGTATAGAATGCATACATTAGCCACTGTGGTTATAGTCAGTGTATTTTAGATCGGTAGAATACGTTTACTGTCGTGTGGAGTTATAATTCCTGCAGGGATCACATCGGAAACACACTATATATGCATGTATGCACTCCGTCTACTGTTATGGAAGTAGCTTTGGATAAAAGTATAATGTATTATATAATATACTGTAACTTACCCTCAACACTGCCCTCCTACTCACTCCAGCCCATAGACTTGTCAGCAGCATTGCTGTTTTTATACTGCACCCACTTGACAGTGACTGTGTACCTGGATGCTGCCTTCTGGCAGCACTTGACTTGGGAGGACGGACTCTTTGTTTTATTGGAAGAAATGACAGGTGTTCTGTAGAGAGCGAGAGAGCTGTCTGAATGGTGAAGCACGGTACCGTCTGTCAACATCACCGACATCATTTTGCTTATTATGATACTCTGTAAGCCAGAGTAGATAACTTACCAATACCCCGCTAAGATATCTATGTAGTGCACTACTCCCCATAGGACTCTGGTCAAAAGTAGTGCACTATATAGGGAATAGGGTGCTATCACAGCCAGTATATCCTGACACTATTCATTTATATGAGAATATCTGGGATACATTTTGGATTTAAATAGTTTTCAGTTTGTTGTTTTTACTTTGGTGGCAGATTGGGTTCAAGTTAATCAATAACTTCATTTTAAGGACCGTAAACAAACGTAAAAATGTTGGGGGGGGGGGAAATCACTATCTTGTCATGTCCAACGGTTGGATATCAAGGTTTTACTTGAACGTACGCCTCAGAGAAAGAATAATGGCTGGTCATTTGACATTTCTGTTTCTTGCACTTTTTAACACCAATGCAGCTAGTGGTCCTTCATTTGATTGTTTTATTGTTGATGCTGATATTGGTACATACATGAGGGTGCAACTTCTGGACATGTGCTGTATAAATCATTTTATTAAAAATTGTATTTAGCCACTGACCTGGCTAGCTCGCACATACAGCTGCTTTAAATCACAGAGTAGAGTTCTAATCAGGATGTATAATTTATGTAGCCTATAAGCTGCTAAATGTTCACTCTGTGTGATTTTAAGAATTATATTATATAAAATTAAGATTTTAAGTGTTATAGAACAATGACTTGACAATGTGTATTACTATTTTGAAATCGTAGATATAGTTTGAAATGCATTAAGATGTAAAACGCTCCTGAATGAAGTCTGAATTTAGAATTGAATCCATGCTGTTTTATTTTATTTTTGCTCAGTCATTTAAATGCTTCGATAATTTATTTGCGTGAGCGATGTTGATGTTATGGATCCACTAATAACATGTTATAAGCTCTTTCACCATCTCCAATCTGCCGTTTCCAGACCTGGGCTCAAGTACTATTTAAAATAATTTAATACACTTAGATTTAACGGGATCTTAAACACTTACTAATTCGGGACATATTTTAAGAATTGGAAGTCTGTTACATATCATACGAAATGGATGATGTACACAATTGTGCATACATTTCGGGGACCCGTTTTCTCGTGAGCGCTACTTTCAAAACTGCTGGCTGAAATTATACAAAACCTTTTATAACGCATCTTTAAGCCGTGCTTGATTCAGCTTGCCTGGCACAATGAAACCAATAGAATAGTCCCAAAATGGCAAACTCTGCCCACCCGCACTCCAGGCAGGCTAAAGCAAATGCTCAAAGTATTTGAAAGATTTCCAATAGTATTTAAACCCAGGTATGTTTTCCAATGTCTCTCTTATCTCCATCCTAGTAACCCTGAAGTGCTGTTTTCCCTGTGTTATGCAACCCTCTGCCATGTTGTGGCTGTTTTCCCTGTGTTATGCTATCCTCTGCCATGTTGTGGCTGTTTTCCCTGTGTTATGCTATCCTCTGCCATGTTGTGGCTGTTTTCCCTGTGTTATGCTATCCTCTGCCATGTTGTGGCTGTTTTCCCTGTGTTATGCTATCCTCTGCCATGTTGTGGCTGTTTTCCCTGTGTTATGCTATCCTCTGCCATGTTGTGGCTGTTTTCCCTGTGTTATGCTATCCTCTGCCATGTTGTGGCTGTTTTCCCTGTGTTATGCTATCCTCTGCCATGTTGTGGCTGTTTTCCCTGTGTTATGCTATCCTCTGCCATGTTGTGGCTGTTTTCCCTGTGTTATGCAACCCTCTGCCATGTTGTGGCTGTTTGCCCTGTGTTATGCTATCCTCTGCCATGTTGTGGCTGTTTTCCCTGTGTTATGCTATCCTCTGCCATGTTGTAGCTGTTTTCCCTGTGTTATGCTATCCTCTGCCATGTTGTGGCTGTTTTCCCTGTGTATGCTATCCTCTGCCATGTTGTGGCTGTTTTCCCTGTGTTATGCTATCCTCTGCCATGTTGTGGCTGTTTTCCCTGTGTTATGCAACCCTCTGCCATGTTGTGGCTGTTTTCCCTGTGTTATGCTATCCTCTGCCATGTTGTGGCTGTTTGCCCTGTGTTATGCTATCCTCTGCCATGTTGTGGCTGTTTTCCCTGTGTTATGCAACCCTCTGCCATGTTGTGGCTGTTTTCCCTGTGTTATGCTATCCTCTGCCATGTTGTGGCTGTTTTCCCTGTGTTATGCAACCCTCTGCCATGTTGTGGCTGTTTTCCCTGTGTTATGCTATCCTCTGCCATGTTGTGGCTGTTTGCCCTGTGTTATGCTATCCTCTGCCATGTTGTGGCTGTTTGCCCTGTGTTATGCTATCCTCTGCCATGTTGTGGCTGTTTTCCCTGTGTTATGCTATCCTCTGCCATGTTGTGGCTGTTTGCCCTGTGTTATGCTATCCTCTGCCATGTTGTGGCGTTATACTGCTAGTTTGAATCATGCTGGTGTAGCAGAGGGACTGTGTTCGATTATAGGCTGCTGCTTACTGCACTGCTGCTGTTGCTCAGCCACTGTTACATTAGTGATGTGGCTGGCGAATGATGATGACATAGCTTAAAGATCTTACACAGCGTAGACTAATTTCAACTGTCCGTATTCATCAAGCATCTCAGAGTGGGAGTGCTGAAGTCCTCTCTATCCATATAATCTAATTAATTATGATCAAAAAGGCAAAGCTGATCCTAGATCAGTAGTCTATACTACTGAGACGTGATAAATAGGATCTCAGGTTGCTGACTGTGTAGTCAGGATGATGATGATGATGATGATGATGATAATGTCTTCATCACTCCTGAGGGACCGAAGGCAAGATGGACATAGATATTGACTTTAATTCTACCATTCTCCTATTGATCTGATTGTAAGGACTGTGTGTGTGTGTGTGTGTGTGTGTGTGTGTGTGTGTGTGAGCATGTATATTGTGTAATTAAAATGCATCACTGAAGCACTCTGGCACTTGCCTCGTTATTATGGAGATTACAGTGAGGGAAAAAAGTATTTGATCCCCTGCTGATGTTGTACGTTTACCCACTGACAAAGAAATGATCAGTCTATAATTTTAATGGAAGGTTTATTTGAACAGTGAGAGACAGAATAACAACTAAAAAATCCAGAAAAACGCATGTCAAAAATGTTATAAATTGATTTGCATTTTAATGAGGGAAATAGGTATTTGACCCCCCCTCAATCAGAAAGATTTCTGGCTCCCAGGTGACTTTTATACAGGTTACGAGCTGAGATTAGGAGCACACTCTTAAAGGGAGTGCTCCTAATCTCAGCTGTTACCTGTATAAAAGACACCTGTCCACAGAAGCAATCAATCAATCAGATTCCAAACTCTCCACCATGGCCAAGACCAAAGAGCTCTCCAAGGATGTCAGGGACAAGATTGTAGACCTACACAAGGCTGGAATGGGCTACAAGACCATCGCCAAGTAGCTTGGTGAGAAGGTGACAACAGTTGGTGCGATTATTCGCAAATGGAAGAAACACAAAATAACTGTCAATCTCCCTTGGCCTGGGGCTCCATGCAAGATCTCACCTTGTGGAGTTGCAATGATCATGAGAACGGTGAGGAATCAGCCCAGAACTACACGGGAGGATCTTGTCAATGATCTCAAGGCAGCTGGGACCATAGTCACCAAGAAAACAATTGGTAACACACTACGCCGTGAAGGACTGAAATCCTGCAGCGCCCGCAAGGTCCCCCTGCTCAAGAAAGCACATATACATGCCCGTCTGAAGTTTGCCAATGAACATCTGAATGATTCAGAGGAACAGCTGAATGATCTCCTCATTTGAATTCCATGCTGTCACAGTCACTAGCCCATTTAAGCTTAATATCCTTGTCATCTATCGCCCTCCAGGTTCCCTTGGAGAGTTCATCAATGAGCTTGACGTCTTGATAAGTTCCTTCCCTGAGGATGGCTCACCCCTCACAGTTTTGGGGGATTTCAACCTCCCTATGTCCACATTTGACTCATTTCTCTCTGCCTCCTTCTTTCCACTCCTCTCCTCTTTTGACCTCACCCTCTCACCGTCCCCCTACTCACAAGGCAGGCAATACGCTTGACCTCATCTTCACTAGATGCTGCTCCTCTACTAATCTCACTGCAACTCCCCTCCATGTCTCCGACCACTACTTTGTTTCCTTTTCTCTCTCGCTCTCCTCCCACACTACTCACTCTGCCCCTACACAGATGGTAATGCGCCGCCGCAACCTTCGCTCTCTCTCTCCCACTACTCTCTCCTCTTCCATCCTATCATCTCTTCCCTCTGCTCAATCCTTCTCCCTCCAATCTCCTGATTCTGCCTCCTCAACCCTCCTCTCCTCCCTTTCTGCATCCTTTGACTCTCTGTGTCCCCTATCCTCCCGGCCGGCTCGGTCCTCCCCTCCAGCTCCGTGGCTTGATGACTCATTGCGAGCTCACAGAACAGAGCTCCGGGCAGCGGAGCGGAAATGGAAGAAAACTAAACTCCCTGCCGACCTGGCATCTTTTCACTCCCTCCTCTCTACATTTTCTTCATCTGTTTCTGCTGCTAAGGCCACCTTCTACCACTCTAAATTCCAAGCATCTGCCTCTAACCCTAGGAAGCTCTTTGCCACATTTTCCTCCCTCCTGAATCCTCCTCCCCCCCTCCTCTCTCTCTGTGGATGACTTCGTCAACCACTTTGAAAAGAAGGTTGACGACATCCGATCCTCGTTTGTTAAGTCTAATGACACTGCTGGTCCTGCTCACACTGCCCTACCCTATGCTTTGACTTCTTTCTCCCCTCTCTCTCCAGATAAAATCCTGCGACTTGTGACTGCAGGCCGCCCAACAACCTGCCCGCTTGACCCCATCCCCTCCTCCCTTCTCCAGACCATCTCCGGTGACCTTCTCCCCTACCTCACCTCGCTGATCAACTCATCCTTGACCGCTGGCCATGTCCCTTCCGTCTTCAAGAGAGCGAGAGTTGCTCCCCTTCTCAAAAAAACCAACACTCGACCCCACTGATGTCAACAACTACAGACCAGTATCCCTTCTTTCTTTTCTTTCCAAAACTATTGAGCGTGCCGTCTTTAGCCAACTCTCTTGCTATCTCTCTCAGAATGACCTTCTTGATCCAAACCAATCAGGTTTCAGGACTGGTCATTCAACTGAGACTGCTCTTCTCTGTGTCACGGAGACTCTCCGCACTGCTAAAGCTAACTCTCTCTCCTCTGCTCTTGTCCTTCTAGACCTGTCTGCTGCCTTTGATACTGTGAACCATCAGATCCTCCTCTCCACCCTCTCCGAGCTGGGCATCTCCGGCGCGGCTCACTCCTGGATTGCGTCCTACCTGACCGGTCGCTCCTACCAAGTGGCGTGGCGAGAAGCTGTCTCCGCACCACGTGCTCTCACCACTGGTGTCCCCCAGGGCTCAGTTCTAGGCCCTCTCCTTTTCTCCCTATACACCAAGTCACTTGGCTCTGTCATATCCTCACATGGCCTTTCATATCATTGCTACGCTGACGATACACAACTAATCTTCTCCTTTCCCCCTTCTGATAACCAGGTGGCGAATCGCATCTCTGCATGTCTGGCAGACATATCAGTATGGATGACGGATCACCACCTCAAGCTGAACCCTGGCAAGACGGAGCTGCTCTTCCTCCCGGGGAAGGACTGCCCGTTCCATGATCTCGCCATCACGGTTGACAACTCCGCTGTGTCCTCCTCCCAGAGTGCGAAGAGCCTAGGCGTGACCCTGGACAACACCCTGTCGTTCTCCGCCAACATCAAGGCGGTGACCCGCTCCTGCAGGTTCATGCTCTACAACATTCGGAGAGTACGACCCTGCCTTACACAGGAAGCGGCACAGGTCCTAATCCAGGCACTTGTCATCTCCCGTCTGGACTACTGCAACTCGCTGTTGGCTGGCCTCCCTGCCTGTGCCATTAAACCCCTACAACTCATCCAGAATGCCGCAGCCCGTCTGGTGTTCAACCTTCCCAAGTTCTCTCACGTCACCCCCCTCCTCCGCACACTCCACTGGCTTCCAGTTGAAGCTCGCATCCGCTACAAGACCATGGTGCTTGCCTATGGAGCAGTGAGGGGAACGGCACCTCTGTACCTTCAGGCTCTGATCAGTCCCTACACCCAAACGAGGGCATTGCGTTCATCCACCTCTGGCCTGCTGGCTCCCTTCCTCTGCGGAAGCATAGCTCCCGCTCAGCCCAGTCAAAACTGTTCGCTGCTCTGGCACCCCAATGGTGGAACAAGCTCCCTCACGACGCCAGGACAGCGGAGTCACTCACCACCTTCCGGAGACATTTGAAACCCCACCTCTTTAAGGAATACCTGGGATAGGATAAAGTAATCCTTCTAACCCCCCCCCCCCCAAATTGTAAAGTGGTTATCCCACTGGCTATAGGGTGAACGCACCAATTTGTGAGTCGCTCTGGCTAAGAGCGTCTGCTAAATGACGTTAATGTGCCCTTGAGCAAGGCACTTAACCCTAATTGCTCCTGTAAGTCGCTCTGGATAAGAGCGTCTACTAAATGACTAAAATGTAAAATGTATGATTCAGAGGAGAACTGGGTGAAAGTGTTGTGGTCAGATGAGACCAAAATCAAGCTCTTTGGCATCAACTCAACTCGCCGTGTTTGGAGGAGGAGGAATGCTGCCTATGACCCCAAGAACACCATCCCCACCGTCAAAGATGGAGGTGGAAACATGCTTTGGGGGTGTTTTTCTGCTGAGGGGACAGGACATCTTCACTGCATCAAAGGGACGATGGACGGGGCCATGTACCGTCAAATCTTGGGTGAGAACCTCCTTCCCTCAGCCAGGGCATTGAAAATGGGTCGTGGATGGGTATTCCAGCATGACAATGACCCAAAACACACGGCCAAGGCAACAAAGGAGTGGCTCAAGAAGAAGCACATTAAGGTCCTGGAGTGGCCTAGCCAGTCTCCAGACCTTAATCCCATAGAAAATCTGTGGAGGGAGCTGAAGGTTCGAGTTGCCAAACGTCAGCCTCGAAACCTTAATGACTTGGAGAAGATCTGCAAAGAGGAGTGGGACAAAATCCCTCCTGAGATGTGTGCAAACCTGGTGGCCAACTACAAGAAACGTCTGACCTCTGTGAATGCCGACAAGGGTTTTGCCACCAAGTACGAAGTCATGTTTTGCAGAGGGGTCAAATACTTATTTCCCTCATTAAAATGCAAATCAATTTATAACATTTTTGACATGCGTTTTTCTGGATTTTTTTGTTGTTATTCTGTCTCTCACTGTTCAAATAAACCTACCATTAAAATTATAGACTGATCATTTCTTTGTCAGTGGGCAAACGTACAAAATCAGCAGGGGATCAAATACTTTTTTCCCTCACTGTATATGATTATCTGAGTACTGCAGTTTTTTTCTATTTACAGACAACTTGTTCATTGTTCATAAAGAATGATGGATACGTCCTTGATGTTTTCTTGTACATTTTATAAATCACGTTTTTTCATGGGTGATACAGCACATGCACAAGGCACCACTTATATACAGTGCCTTCGGAAAGTATTCAGACCCCTTTACTTTTTCCACATATTGTTACGTTGCAGCCTTATTAAATAAAAACAATTCCTCAGCAATCTACACACAATACCCCATAATGACAAAGAGAAAACAGGTTTTTAGATATTTTTGCACATTTACTAAAAATAGAAAACCGATGCCTTATTTACATAAGTATTCAGACCCTTTGCTATGAGACTCGAAATTGAGCTCAGGTGCATCCTGTTTCCATTGATCATCCTTGAGGATGTTTCTACAAATTGATTGGAGTCCACCAATTGATTGGACATGATTTGGAAAGGCACACACCTGTCTATATAACGCCCCACAGTTGACAGTGCATGTCAGAGCAAAAACCAAGCCATGAGGTCGGAGGAATTGTCCGTAGAGCTCCGAGACAGGATTGTGTCGAGGCACAGATCTGGGGACGGGTACCAAAACATTTCTGCAGCATTGAAGGTCCCCAAGAACACAGTTGTCTCCATCATTCTTAAATGGAAGCAGTTTGGAACCACCAAGACTCTTCCTAGAGCTGGCCACCCAGCCAAACTGAGCAATCATGGCCTGAATGCCAAGCGTCACGTCTGGAGGAAACCTGGCACCATCCCTATGGTGAAGCATGGTGGTGGCAGCATCATGCTGTGGGGATGTTTTTCAGTGGCAGGGACTGGGAGACTAGTCAGGATCGAGGCAAAGATGAACGGAGCAAAGTACAGAGAGATCCTTGATGAAAACCTGCTCAGGACCTCCGACTGGGGCGAAGGTTCACCTTCCAACAGGACAACGACCCTAAGCACACAGCCAAGACAACGCAGGAGTGGCTTCGGGACAAGTCTCTGAATGTCCTTGAGTGGCCCAGCCAGAGCCTGGACTTGAACCCGATCGAACATCTCTGGAGAAACCTGAAAATAGCTGTGCAGCAACGCTCCCCATCCAACTGGACAGAGCTTGAGATGATCTGCAGAGAAGAATGGGAGAAACTCCCCAAATACAGTTGTGCCGAGCTTGTAGCGTCATACCCAAGAAGACTCAAGGCTGTAATCGCTGCCAAAGGTGCTTCAACAAAGTACTGAGTACAGGGTCTGAATACTTCTGTAAATGTGATATTTCCGTTTTTATTTCATATAAAAATTTCGGAACCTGTTTTTATGGGGTATTGATGAGGGGAAAAAACAATGTAATCTATTTTAGAATAAGGCTGTAACCTAACAAAATGTGGAAAAAGTCAAGGGGTCTGAATACTTTCCGACGGCACTGAGTGTACAAAACATTAGGAACACCGTCCTACTATTGAGTGGCGCCTCCTTTTGCTCTCAGAACAGCCTCAACTCGTCGGGGCTTGGACTCTACAAGGTGTCGAAAGTATTCCACAGGGATGCCGGCCCATGTTGACTCCAATGCTCCCCACAGTTGTGTCAAGTTGGCTGGATGTCCTTTGGGTTGGTGGACCATTCTTGATACACACGGGAAACTGTTGAGCGTGAAAAATCCAGCAGCGTTGCAGTTCTTGACACACTTAAACTCATTTGTCTCCAGCCTTAAAAATCCTTATTTTACTATCTCCTCACCATCATCTACACTGATTGAAGTGGATTTAACAAGTGACATGAATAAGGGATCCTAGCTTTCACCTGGTCAGTCTGTCACGGAAAGAGCAGGTGTTCCTAATGTTTTCTCACTGCTATGTAAATAAATGCTGATGCCTACATTTTAACCCTGGTTGTTCAATTTACTGGGCTTCCACTGAGCTTATGGAGGATTCAGACTGAGTGTATATATTCATGCTCCTACAGTGAGGGGAAAAAAGTATTTGATCCCCTGCTGATTTGGTACGTTTGCCCACTGACAAAGACATGATCAGTCTATCATTTTAATGGTAGGTTTATTTGAACAGTGAGAGTCAGAATAACAACAAATAAATCCAGAAAAACGCATGTCAAAAATGTTATAAATTGATTTGCATTTTAATGAGGGAAATAAGTATTTGACCCCTCTGCAAAACATGACTTAGTACTTGGTGGCAAAACCCTTGTTGGCAATCACAGAGGTCAGACGTTTCTTGTAGTTGGCCACCAGGTTTGCACACATCTCAGGAGGGATTTTGTCCCACTCCTCTTTGCAGATCTTCTCCAAGTCATTAAGGTTTCGAGGCTGACGTTTGGCAACTCGAACCTTCAGCTCCTTCCACAGATTTTCTATGGGATTAAGGTCTGGAGACTGGCTAGGCCACTCCAGGACCTTAATGTGCTTCTTCTTGAGCCACTCCTTTGTTGCCTTGGCCGTGTGTTTTGGGTCATTGTCATGCTGGAATACCCATCCATGACCCATTTTCAATGCCCTGGCTGAGGGAAGGAGGTTCTCACCCAAGATTTGACGGTACATGGCCCCGTCCATCGTCCCTTTGATGCGGTGAAGTTGTTCTGTCCCCTTAGCAGAAAAACACCCCCAAAGCATAATGTTTCCACCTCCATGTTTGACGGTGGGGATGGTGTTCTTGGGGTCATAGGCAGCATTCCTCCTCCTCCAAACACGGCGAGTTGAGTTGATGCCAAAGAGCTCGATTTTGGTCTCATCTGACCACAACACTTTCACCCAGTTCTCCTCTGAATCATTCAGATGTTCATTGGCAAACTTCAGACGGGCATGTATATGTGCTTTCTTGAGCAGGGGGACCTTGCGGGCGCTGAAGGATTTCAGTCCTTCACGGCGTAGTGTGTTACCAATTGTTTTCTTGGTGACTATGGTCCCAGCTGCCTTGAGATCATTGACAAGATCCTCCCGTGTAGTTCTGGGCTCATTCTTCACCGTTCTCATGATCATTGCAACTCCACGAGGTGAGATCTTGCATGGAGCCCCACGCCGAGGGAGATTGACAGTTATTTTGTGTTTCTTCCATTTGCGAATAATCGCACCAACTGTTGTCACCTTCTCACCAAGCTGCTTGGCAATGGTCTTGTAGCCCATTCCAGCCTTGTGTAGGTCTACAATCTTGTCCCTGACATCCTTGGAGAGCTCTTTGGTCTTGGCCATGGTGGAGAGTTTGGAATCTGATTGATTGAATGCTTCTGTGGACAGGTGTCTTTTATACAGGTAACAAACTGAGATTAGGAGCACTCTTTTTAAGAGTGTGCTCCTAATCTCAGCTCGTTACCTGTATAAAAGACACCTGGGAGCCAGAAATCTTTCTGATTGAGAGGGGGTCAAATACTTATTTCCCTCATTAAAATGCAATTCAATTTATAACATTTTTGACATGCGTTTTTCTTGATTTTTTTTGTTGTTATTCTGTTTCTCACTGTTCAAATAAACCTACAATTAAAATTATAGACTGATCATTTCTTTGTCAGTGGGCAAACGTACAAAATCAGCAGGGGATCAAATACTTTTTTCCCTCACTGTAACTACAGACGCACCCGAGGAGCCACCAGCTGGTGTGTGCGAGTTTGAAGGTAATTTGAAGGCGATTTTCCCTACCCATCTGCGCCACGTATGCGACCCGAAGGAGAAGGTGAGATGAGATGACTGTGCAAGGCTGTGCTCAGACACCTGGGTAACTGAGACAGCTGCTACCCGGTGATGGATCACGTCCCCCCATCCCTAGAGCATAAACACCGGGAGGCCACAAGCAGCTCTATCCTCAACGTTCTGCGTACACACATGGAGGCACAGGAAAAGCCCCACAACAACCACACCACCATAATGTCTTATATACAGAAATCGTTCCATATGACGAGAAACTGCTACATACCTGGCCCATAGGCTACAGATCCACATACACAAGCCACTGTACTAGAGTTATAGCCCTCAGTAATTGGGTTTAGATATAATCACACTCATAATGATAATATTTACAGACATGCCAGACGTTAATTCCAGGTGATATAAATAAAATAAAATTAGTGTCCATGTTCAATCTAGTAATTATGTTTCTATGGGTGCAGCCCAGACGCCTGGCACAGCTCGTAATGACAAGTATATGAAGGTACTAAAGGGTTAGTGCTATTTGTGTTACAAGTACACTCAGGTCAGGTCTTTGCCCCCCTGTGTTTAAACACAGTTAGGCCGACTGTAGAGGCTGTTTGCACTCAGTGTAGAGGTAGTAATTATCGAATCGACTGGTGGACTTGTTTCATCGTAATAAGCGCATTAGGGCTTTTATTTCTTTGCACCGTTTGGCCATGGTATCAAGCCTCTAGGACTAGCTGCCTGTGATTGCATATCAATGGCGCCTCTCAAATAAACTCTTGACTGTGCAGCGCCTCACCCTTTTTAGATTGATTTTGAGAACACATCTTTGGGTTAGATGTGTTATGTTGTTCCCTCCCTTTCATCTGTACACTTATGTAATGTTGATGTTTACGCTTAGGGTGTCACTGCTACTCAATTATGCCTGGGATTCAGGCCAAGTGAATATCCTCGCTCGTTAGCTCTTAATTGGTTTTGAAGTGAATATTGGATAGGGGGATGAGATGTTTAGATAGATGATGGTGAATAGGGGGGATGAGATGTTTAGATAGATGATGGTGAATAGGGGGGATGAGATGTTTAGATAGATGATGGTGAATAGGGGGATGAGATGTTTAGATAGATGATGGTGAATAGGGGGGATGAGTTGTTTAGATAGATGATGGTGTATAGGGGGGATGAGATGTTTAGATAGATGATGGTGAATAGGGGGGATGAGATGTTTAGATAGATGATGGTGAATAGGGGGGATGAGATGTTTAGGTAGATGATGGTGAATAGGGGGGATGAGATGTTTAGATAGATGATGGTGAATAGGGGGGATGAGATGTTTAGATAGATGATGGTGAATAGGGGGGATAAGATGTTTAGATAAATTATTGGTGAATAGGGGGGATGAGTTGTTTAGATAGATGATGGTGTATAGGGGGGATGAGATGTTTAGATAGATGATGGTGTATAGGGGGGATGAGATGTTTAGATAGATGATGGTGTATAGGGGGGATGAGATGTTTAGATAGATGATGGTGAATAGGGGGGATGAGATGTTTAGATAGATGATGGTGAATAGGGGGGATGAGATGTTTAGATAGATGATGGTGAATAGGGGGGATGAGATGTTTAGATAGATGATGGTGTATAGGGGGGATGAGATGTTTAGATAGATGATGGTGTATAGGGGGGATGAGATGTTTAGATAGATGATGGTGTATAGGGGGGATGAGTTATTTAGATCAGGGTTTCCAAAACTCGGTCCTGAGGCCCCCCCCACCCCCCCCACCCCCTCCCCGGGTGCACATTTTTGTTTTTTGCCCTAGCACTACACAGCTGATTCAAATAATTATAAAATGTTGATGATGAGTTGGTTATTTGAAACAGCTGTGTATTGATAGTGCAAAAACCAAAACGTGCACCCAAGGCGGGCCCCAGGACCGAGTTTGGGAAACCCTGGTTTAGATGATGGTGCTTATACATTAGGCTATATCAGCGTACGCATTTACAGTACCAGTCAAAGGTTTGGACACACCTACTCATTCCTGGGTTTTTCTTTATTTTTACTATTTTCTACATTGTAGAATAATAGTGAAGACATCAAAACTATGAAATAACACATATGGAATCATGTAGTAACCAAAAAAGTGTTAAACAAATCAAAATATATTTGAGATTATATTTGAGATTCTTCAGCCTTGATGACTCTGTACCGGTACCCCCTGTATATAGCCTTGCTACTGTTATTTTTACTGTTATTTGACTGCTTTTATTTTTGACTTATTGTTTACTTAACACTTATTTCTCTTAAAACTGCATTGTTGGTTAGGTATTGTAAGTAAGCATTTCACTGTAAGGTCTACACCTGTTGTATTTGGCGCATGTGACAAATACAACTTGATTTGATTTGATGACAGCTTTGCACACTCTTGGCATTCTCTCAACCAGCTTCATGAGGTAGTCACCTGGAATGCATTTCAATTAACAGGTGTGCCTTCTTAAAAGTTAATTTGTGGAATTTCTTTCCTTCTTAATGCGTTTGAGCCAATCCGTTGTGTTGTGACAAGGTAGGGGTGGTATACAGAAGATAGCCCTATTTGGTAAAAGACCAAGTCCATATTATGGCAAGAACAGCTCAAATAAGCAAAGAGAAACGACAGTCCGTCATTACTTTAAGACATGAAGGTCAGTCAATACGGAACATTTCAAGAACTTTGAAAGTTTCTTCAAATGCAGTCGCAAAAACCATCAAGCACTATGATGAAACTGGCTCTCATGAGGACCGCCACAGGAAAGGTAGACCCAGAGTTACCTCTGCTGCAGAGGATAAGTTAATTATAGTTAACTGCACCTCAGATTGCAGCCCAAATAAATGCTTCACAGAGTTCAAGTAACAAACACATCTCAACATCAACTGTTCAGAGGAGACTTTGCAGAAATTCATGGTTGAATTTCTGCAAAGAAACCACTACTAAAGGACACCAATAAGAAGAAGAGACTTGCTTGGGCCAAGAAACACGAGCAATGGACATTAGACCAGTAGAAATCTGTCCTTGGGTCTGAGGAGTCCAAATTTGACATTTTTGGTTCCAACCGCTGTGTCTTTGTGAGACGCAGAGTAGGTTAATGGATGATCTCCACACGTGTGGTTCCCACCGTGAAGCATGGAGGAGGAGGTGTGGGGGTGCTTTGCTGGTGACACTGTCTGTGATTTATTTAGAATTCAAGGCACACTTAACCAGCATTGCTACCACAGCATTCTGCAGCGATACGCCATCCCATCTGGTTTGCGCTTAGTGGGACTATCATTTGTTTTTTAACAGGCCAATGACCCAACACACCTCCAGGCTGTGTAAGGGCTATTAGACCAAGAAGGAGAGCGATGGAGTGCTGCATCAGATGACCTGGCCTCCACAATCACCCGACCTCAGTCCAGTTGAGATGGTTTGGGATGAGTTGGACCGCAGAGTGAAGGAAAAGCAGCCAACAAGTGCTCAGCATATGTGGGAACTCCTTCAAGACTGTTGGAAAAGCATTCCAGGTGAAGCTGGTTGAGAGAATGCCAAGAGTGTGCAAAGCTGTCATCAAGGCAAAGGGTGGCTACTTTGAAGAATCTCAAATCTCAAATATATTTTGATTTGTTTAACACTTTTTTGTTATTTCATAGTTTTGATGTCTTCACTATTATTCTACAATGTAGAAAAATAGTAACAATAAAGAAAAACCTTTGAATGAGTAGGTGTGTCCAAACTTTTGACTGGTACTGTATATACACCATCATTGGTCCCATAGGAATCTGTACACAGTATATTGTACAGCTTGACAATGACAGAACAGTTGATGACAGTAAATAGATTGGTCGAGGCATATCTTTTCTACGCCTTGTCATAAGCATAAAGAAGAGAGTTATCTGTCAGACAGTAGTTCCACTACAGTTTTGGCTTTAAGCAGTAGGGCAGTGGCTCCACCACCTTTCTCATTGAGGTTAATGTCAAAGCTCTTGACTTATGCAGCGCCCATCATTGTTGGCTCAATAACCCACTTTTTTTAAAATTTAACATTGCTATCAGGAAATATTCCAAAAGTATGGAAATACATTTACGTCGTTTAGCAGACGCTCTTATCCAGAGCGACTTACAGTTAGTGAATACATTTTTTTTAATTTTTTTTTTTTATACTGGCCTCAGCTCAGTGGTCTTTGGTTCTGATCTAGCTATAGGATCACATTCATCAGAATGCCAGCCAGGTTGTTTCATGGTCGGCTTGATGTCTTACTTGACGGCGGTGGTTCTTGTGTGTGTGCATCTCCCTTCTCTGTGTTCATGTCCCCTCACTGGTTCATCTCCCTTCTCTGTGTTCATCTCCCTTCTCTGTGTTCATCTCCCTTCTCTGTGTTCATCTCCCTTCTCTGTGTTCATCTCCCTTCTCTGTGTTCATCTCCCTTCTCTGTGTTCATCTCCCTTCTCTGTGTTCATCTCCCTTCTCTGTGTTCATCTCCCCTCACTGGTTCATCTCCCTTCTCTGTGTTCATCTCCCCTCACTGGTTCATCTCCCTTCTCTGTGTTCATCTCCCTTCTCTGCGTTCATCTCCCTTCTCTGTGTTCATCTCCCTTCTCTGTGTTCATCTCCCTTCTCTGTGTTCATCTCCCTTCTCTGTGTTCATCTCCCTTCTCTGTGTTTGTCTCTCTAGCTTGTTGTTTTAGTAAGGCAGGGAAACACTGACTCATTCAGGAAAACGGACCTGGTTCCTGCAGGGTGATGACGCCTGCTTTCTCTGTTTGCATGCGCCAGATTTATAATGCCTCCTTTAGCATCATCAAACAAATGAATAAGGTACATGTATATGTTTCTTGGCTTTTCTGACTTTTTGGCTTTTTTGATGGTGCTTGAGTATGAAGTGTTGTTCTTCAGGGTCCCTGGTTCAATCCCAGGATGGGATGTAAACAGGATCTACTCTGTTACCCCTATCTTTGTGTCTCAACAATGAGTTCAGGTAGGAACATGCTAGAGGGCCATACAGTACATCCCTATAGCTACCAATACTCTATACATGAACTCATAGAGTAATACTCCTGACTATTTTCCAGATAATATGCGTGCAGGAGAAAATTAAGTGAATATTTTAATTGGATTGAGATGATCCACAGACATGTCTGCAGGCAGTCTGAGACGAGGGGAGGACAATAACAGTATTTCTTAATGTGGCTCTGAGAGGATGTGGGCCGGGTGGCAGGCACGAGTCCCCAGGCCCCTTACAACTGATAATGAATAGGAGAGTGTAGGAGGAGAGGATCGAAGACATAGAAATATAAGTTCTAGAACGGACATTCACATTCAAGTCCATAGAAATAGTACTTCTATTTCCATGGACTTAAATGGGAATGTCCGTTCTATAACTTCTATTTCTATGTCTTCGATCCTCTCCTCCTACACTCTCCTATTCATTATCAGTTGTAAGGGGCCTGGGGACTCGTGCCTGCCACCCGGCCCAGTTCTAGAATGGACATTCCCATTCAAGTCCAAAGAAATAGAATGACTAATAATTCTGTGCTAACAGTAGGCCTTAATTATAGGCTAGTAATTTCCCTGGTCCCTTAACATTGGACAATGCGTAGGACTACAGTGTACAGGAGAGTAGGACTGAAGACACAGACTGCTACACTTTATGTATAGCTATGGTTGTATTGTATTTATTATAAGATCCTGGTATTGTCATGTTTTTAACGGAGACACTGTTATTGTGTTTTTATCTGTTCTTGTGTGATACGGAGACACTGTTATTGTGTTTTTATTGTATGCCTGCACTCTTAGAAAAAAAGGTGCTATCTAGAAGCTAAAAGAGTTCTTCGGCTGTCCCCATAGGAGAACCCTTTGAAGAACCCTTTTTGGTTCCAGGTAGAACCTTTTTGGGTTCCATGTAGAACCCTTTCCACAGTGGGTTCTACATGGAACCCAAAAGGGTTTTACCTGGAACCAAAAAGGGTTCTACCTGGAACCCTTTTGGAAGCCTATTTTTTAAGAGTGTGCGTTTGAGTAAAGTTTTTTACACAATAATAGCAAATCAAATTGCCCAATATTGGGACAATACAGCTTTTCTGAATCATAATCAGAATAGCAGAGGGATGTTTGGAAGACTAGCGGAGCATAGAGACCATTTCCCATGTATTCTGACTGGCTGTATTCTCTCATTCTGGACCAGGTTTTGGTTGTGTTGTGTCTTTTCCACAAGATAATATCTGTAACCTCACACTATGTCACGATAAAGTCAGAACAGAACCTATAGCTTGTAGATAAGAGGAGGAAGGAAATGATGTAACTTCCTGTTATTGAACTTCATCCTTATTTTATAACACAACCACAAATCAAAATGTGGCTGCCTCGCAGCAAGACAGATTGCGTGTTTGCACACTGTGCTGTAGTTAAAGCTAAATAAAGGGATTGTGTTGCCTTTTTGCCAAACCAGGCTTATTTAATCCCTCCCTCAGTAATAACAGAGTAACATTAAACCACAGTAACCTGCATGCAGACAGTGTAGAACATCTCCAGTAGAATGCCTGGTGGTTGATTCCATCCATAGAATTAGAATCAGTCATTATAATTCTATGGTTCCATCCTGGCAGACTGCAGATGGCTTCCCGTACTAAGACAGAGATAATGCATGTGTTGTACCATCAACATGCTCTGAACTGCCATGCCTGGTTGAATCTGACTCACTCCAGATGGAATTGAGAGGAAATGTGTCCCTCTTTCTAGAGTCACAGGACCAGACCACCACGACCACCATGCCATCAGGACAATGGGAGGCTACAGTAGAGGAGACATCAGGACAATGGGAGGCTACTGTAGAGGAGACATCAGGACAATGGGAGGCTACTGTAGAGGAGACATCAGGACAATGGGACGCTACTGTAGAGGAGACATCAGGACAATGGGAGGCTACAGTAGAGGAGACATCAGGACAATGGGACGCTACTGTAGAGGAGACATCAGGACAATGGGAGGCTACAGTAGATGAGACATCAGGACAATGGGAGGCTACTGTAGAGGAGACATCAGGACAATGGGAGGCTACAGTAGATGAGACATCAGGACAATGGGAGGCTACTGTAGAGGAGACATCAGGACAATGGGAGGCTACAGTAGATGAGACATCAGGACAATGGGAGGCTACAGTAGATGAGACATCAGGACAATGGGAGGCTACTGTAGAGGAGACATCAGGACAATGGGAGGCTACTGTAGAGGAGACATCAGGACAATGGGACGCTACTGTAGAGGAGACATCAGGACAATGGGACGCTACTGTAGAGGAGACATCAGGACAATGGGACGCTACTGTAGATGAGACATCAGGACAATGGGAGGCTACTGTAGAGGAGACATCAGGACAATGGGAGGCTACAGTAGAGGAGACATCAGGACAATGGGAGGCTACAGTAGATGAGACATCAGGACAATGGGAGGCTACAGTAGATGAGACATCAGGACAATGGGAGGCTACTGTAGAGGAGACATCAGGACAATGGGAGGCTACTGTAGAGGAGACATCAGGACAATGGGAGGCTACAGTAGAGGAGACATCAGGACAATGGGAGGCTACTGTAGAGGAGACATCAGGACAATGGGAGGCTACTGTAGAGGAGACATCAGGACAATGGGAGGCTACAGTAGAGGAGACATCAGGACAATGGGAGGCTACAGTAGATGAGACATCAGGACAATGGGAGGCTACAGTAGAGGAGACATCAGGACAATGGGAGGCTACTGTAGAGGAGACATCAGGACAATGGGACGCTACAGTAGAGGAGACATCAGGACAATGGGAGGCTACAGTAGACATCAGGACAATGGGAGGCTACAGTAGAGGAGACATCAGGACAATGGGAGGCTACTGTAGACATCAGGACAATGGGAGGCTACTGTAGAGGAGACATCAGGACAATGGGAGGCTACTGTAGAGGAGACATCAGGACAATGGGAGGCTACAGTAGAGGAGACATCAGGACAATGGGAGGCTACAGTAGAGGAGACATCAGGACAATGGGAGGCTACAGTAGACATCAGGACAATGGGAGGCTACAGTAGAGGAGACATCAGGACAATGGGAGGCTACAGTAGAGGAGACATCAGGACAATGGGAGGCTACTGTAGACATCAGGACAATGGGAGGCTACTGTAGAGGAGACATCAGGACAATGGGAGGCTACAGTAGGATGGAGATATTAGGGCTTTCTGCCATTAGGACTAGATAGCCTGAAAGGTCCTACTGATGGACAGCTGGGAAGCAGCTTGCTGTCAGGTTCTGTCCCAAATGGCATCCTATTCCCTATATAGTGCACTACTTTTGACCAGGGATCATAGGGCTCTGGTCAAAAGTAGTGCACTACACAGGAAATAGGGTGCCATTTGGGACTAACTGTAGCTTCTCTCCTGCTGGTGATAATGCATTCTGTTTGAGAACATGTTTCTTAGGAGACTTAATCATATAAAGGCACAAATGTATAGGCCTACTGTTTATGCCTGAAGGACGAAGGATAATAAGCAAACATTGCATGACTATTTGTTTTGCTGGATTATAAATTGTTTATAAATGGTTAAAGTATAGCAGGGAATCATTTATAAACCGCAGCATGTAAAATTAGTTTAGCTTACATGATCCTTTACCCCATACAGCTGTTCCCCATCTGTGATGTTGACAGAAACAGGGGGACCTATTTTGAATTTGGAAACCTATTTTGACAAAATAATTGCTCAAGGCCTCCACCATCTGTCCGCAGCGGCTCTGCAGTGCGCGCTCTTGTAAGGCGCCGCTGCTCGTGCGCTATTGTGAACTGGTGTTATAGAGAGAGCGAGACTCTGAACGGACGGACCGGGCACCAACGAAAATACAGACAGGGGAAATATATCAGTCTACTAGCCTACTGCAAGAACCTGGAAGCGAGAGCTCATCCATCGCATTGCGCACCATAGAGACTGCAGGTTAGGTGAGTAAATAATGTTTTTATGCCATAACAACCCAAAGACAGGATCAGAGTCGGATGTCGCTGTCATTCACTTCAGTAGTTTATGCATGTGAACGAGGGATGAATGTTGTGTGTAGGCAACAACTCATTTGGCGCATTCAATTACCGGACACAATGAAATGACATGCTGTGTAGAAATAGACAGAGAACAGTTTTTATTGTACTTCTTGTGTGGTAGGCCTACAGAAATGTGATATGTTACTCAAAACAGCTGTACAACCCTGTACCTATGTGTGTGCATCTGTGTGGCTGGTCCGGTGGACTGCTGGCAAGTGTTCGACTTTCCCTGGCATAATTTGTTAATTTTTTCGGCTACGGCTGGTTATCAAATAATAGAGTCAACCCGACTCACACTTTACCCAAAATGTGACAGCCCATGTTATTTACCTTTGCTGCAGGTTTTTTTTTTTTTTTTTACAAATCCTTGTTTTCGTCACATAACGGGAGAGAGAGAGACAGAGCAGAGCAGCGGCCAAAATGTAATTCCGTGGTGTAAAACGCTTATACACGCATAACTCTGTTTGGGAATTGGAGGGGATTTGGACCTGTCAGTTGTTCGAAATCAAATCATGTGTTTCCTGTTATTTAACATGAGAAATGTCACACATAATACGATTTCTCAAAATATAATTGTACAAATAAAAAATGTTTATTTAGTTTAATTTACAACAATATCTAGGTTACTCTATTTTCTCAAAATGTCATTATAATACAAAAATGTAATTATAATATTCCCTGGAGATCCGTCGTGTAGCCTGTTTGAGACGTTAATACTCAAGCCAAACAAATGCATTACTGCAATTACATTCCCACCCATGTACCCTACCTCCCCCACTCTGTCTCTGTCCCCTTGTCAGACAAGCTCCATTCATTCATAGTGTACCCAGTGTCCCCTTTCCCCATTCTTCCCTACACACACACCCAAACACGCGCCACTTTCACTTTTCAGTCAGTCCAATTAATGCAATGCTAATTACTAATAATGAATGACTAATGCTTTTATTGTCTGTAGCCAGCGTTCTTCTAACTGTGACACACTTTCTAGTTACGTTTATTTAATGTTTGTTGAGTCTAAGCAGACTATTGTTAATCTCCTCAAGTATATAACAACTCCCTGACCCACCATATGGCATCTTCCATTCACTCTTAGAGAGCGCCAAAAATGTTTAAACTGTTTTTTTTTCTGTTTATTTAGTGAATAGTGAAATGCTTACGTACGGCCCTTACCAACAATGCAGAATACAATATATATATTTTTATAATAATAATAACGAAAAAATAATAATTATGGTAATACTAGGAATAAATATACAATGGCTATGTACGTCTGGTACCAGTACCAAGTCAATGATCGCTTTTACTCGTCGAACATCTCATTCCAAAATCATGGGCATTAATATGGAGTTGGTCCCCCCTTTGCTGCTATAACAGCCTCCACTCTTCTGGGAAGGCTTTCCACTAGATGTTGGAACATTGCTGCGGGGACTTATAATATAATATAATATGCCATTTAGCAGACGCTTTTATCCAAAGCGACTTACAGTCGTGCGTGCATACATTTTTTTTTTGTGTATGGGTGGTCCCAGGGATCGAACCCACTACCTTGGCGCCATGCTCTACCAGCTGAGCTACAGAGGACCACTTGCTTCCATTCAGCCACAAGAGCATTAGTGAGGTTGGCCACTGATGTTGGGCGATTAGGCCTGGCTCGCAGTCGGCATTCCAATTCATCCCAAAGATGTTCGATGGGGTTAAGGTCAGGGCTCTGTGCAGGCCAGTCAAGTTCTTCCACACCGATCTCGACAACCCATTTCTGTATGGACCAGGCTTTGTCCATTGGGGCATTGTCATGCTGAAAAGGAAAGGGCCTTCCCCAAGCTGTTGCCACAAAGTTGGAAGCACAGAATCATCTAGAATGTCATTGTATGCTGTAGCGTGAAAATGTCCCTTCACTGGAACTAAAGGGCCTAGCCCGAACCATGAAAAACAGCCCCAGACCATTATTCCTCCTCCACCAAACTTTACAGTTGGCACTATGCATTGGGGCAGGTAGCGTTCTCCTGGCATCCGCCAAACCCAGATTCGTCCGTCGAACTGACAGATGGTGAAGCGTGATTCATTACTCCAAAGAACGCGATTCCACTACTCAAATCAAATCACATTTTATTTGTCACATACACGTGTTTAGCAGATGTTATTGCGGGTGTAGAGAAATGCTTGTGCTTCTAGCTCTGACAGTGCAGTAATATCTAACAAGTAATATCTGACAATTTCACAACATATATGTCACGGTTTACTATGCCAGAACCCAGAAGCAGACAAGGACAAGGTACGTTGAGAGAAAGGTGAGTGTTTATTTAGTAGATTCCGAGTGAGGCTGAATAATCCAGGGAACAGAGCGGGTGGCGTGGATGGGTTGTTGAGGGTGCAGTGGTTGGTCCGGTACTGGCTCGGCAGCCGCCGACCATCAGGCAGAGGTTGGGTGAAGGTTCGGGTGAGAGACTGCAGACAGAACAAAAACGGAGGTCAGTACACAGCAAGTAACAAGGTGCAAAACAACAAAACTAACTAAGGGCTCAGAGGCTGACACGCTGACAAACATACTGTTCATAGCTAACGATCCGGCAGGAACTGGATGTTCGGCCAGAGCCTAAGAAGGGTGATGATCAGAACCAGGTGTGCAGATTGCTGATGGGATGCAGGTGCGGAAAACCAGAGCGCTCCCCGGAGCGTTCCCGAACCCTCGGGAAACTGGAGATTACGAACAGGAAAAACTAGTCACCAGACAGGACCCGACTCAGACAGCCGGGATCGTTACAGTACCCCCCCTCCGACGAACGCCACCGGGCGGACTCCCGGAGCGCCAGGATGGAGGCGGTAGAAGTCACTGATGAGGTCCGCATCAAGGACCTGTCGCCGCGGAATCCAACTCCTCTCCTCAGGGCCATACCCCTCCCAGTCCACGAGATACTGGAAACCCCGGCCCCGCCGTCTGGAATCCATGATGCGACGCACCGTGTAGGCAGGACCACCTCCGATCATCCGAGGAGGAGGAGGAGGAGGCGGAGGAGGCAACAGAGGACTGAGGAAGACAGGCTTGAGGCAGGAGACATGAAAGGTGGGATGGACTCTGAGCGTCCTCGGTAGTTTGAGTCGAACTGCCACTGGATTGATCACCTTCTCCACCACAAACGGACCAATGAACTTCGGTAACAACTTCCTAGACTCAGTCCGTAACGGAAGATCCCGTGTGGCCAACCAAACCCTATCTCCGATGGTATAGGTGGGAGCGGGGATCCGGCGACGATTCGCCTGGAGCTGATACCGGTCCGAAACTCTAAGGAGTGCCTTTCTGGCCCGATGCCAGGTCCGGTGGCAACGACGAATATGGGCCTGAACAGAAGGCACTGAGAGCTCCTTCTCCTGAGAAGGGAACAAGGGAGGTTGGTAGCCATACAGGCACTGGAAGGGAGACATCCCAGTGGCAGATGTAGGGAGAGTATTGTGGGCATACTCAACCCAAGGCAACTGAGAGACCCAGGAGGTGGGGTCGGAAGAGGCCAGGCAGCGTAGCGTGGATTCCATCTTCTGGTTGGCTCTCTCCGCCTGACCATTAGATTGGGGGTGAAAACCAGATGTGAGACTGACTGTAGCTCCAATGGCCAAACAGAAGGACTTCCAGACAGCAGAGGTAAACTGAGGGCCACGGTCGGAAACGATATCACTGGGCAAACCGTGGACCCTGAAAACCTCCCCTAACCAGGATCTCGGACGTCTCCGAGGCAGAGGGAAGCTTGGCAATTGGCACAAAGTGGGCGAACTTGCTGAATCTGTCCACGATAGTCAGAACGACCGTGTTCCCCTCAGAAGCGGGCAACCCAGTGACGAAGTCCAGGGCCAGATGCGACCATGGTCGCCGGGGAATAGGAAGGGGGGTGAAGTAGTCCAGAGCTGGGCCGATTGGTACTCTTATTCTGCGCACACACTGGACAGGCAGCAACAAACCCCCGAGTATCCTCGGCCATGGCAGGCCACCAAAAACGTCTGCGAAGAAACGCCATTGTCCGAGCCACGCCAGGGTGACAAGCCATCTTGCTGGCGTGGGACCATTTGAGGACAGCCGGACGAACCGACTCAGGCACAAACAACCGACCGGGTGGACCGTTACCGGGACCGGGCTGAGTCCGAAGGGCCGCCAGCACCTCCTCCTCAATCTTCCACATAACTGCTCCCACGACGCAGTTCCGGGGGAGAATTGTCTCGGTCTTGGACCCACTCTCCTCCGTCTTGGAGAACATCCGGGACAAGGCGTCCGCCTTGCCGTTCTTAGATCCAGGTCGGAACGTCAGGGCAAACTTGAATCGTCCGAAAAACAACGCCCACCTGGCCTGACGGGAGTTGAGACGTTTAGCCGATTGCACGTAGGCAAGATTCTTGTGGTCAGTCCAGACAATAAACGGTTGCTCCGCCCCCTCCAACCAGTGGCGCCACTCCTCCAAGGCAAGTTTCACCGCGAGAAGCTCCCGGTTACCCACATCGTAATTCCTCTCTGCAGGCGAAAGGCGACAGAGTAGTAGGCGCAGGGATGGAGTTTACTGTCCGTGGAGCATCGCTGCGACAGGATGGCGCCAACTCCCACATCAGACGCGTCCACTTCAACGGCGAACTGACGGGCCGTGTCCGGTTGAGAGAGAATCGGTGCGTTGGTGAATCGCCTCTTCAAATCCAGAAACGCTCGATCCGCCTCCGGATTCCACTTGAAGGTCCTGATACTGGAAGTCAAGGCAGTTAACGGAGCGGCCACACGGCTGTAATCCCGGATGAATCTGCGGTAGAAATTCGCAAACCCCAAAAATCTCTGGAGCTGCAATCTCGTACCGGGCTGGGCCCACTCCAGAACCGCTCTAACCTTCTCCTGGTCCATCCTAATCTCTCCCCTGGAGATGATGTACCCGAGAAAGGATGTCGTGTGGGCGTGAAACTCGCACTTCTCGGCCTTCACGAACAGGCGATTCTCCAACAATCGCTGCAGAACCTGCCGGACATGCTGGACGTGGTCGGAAGGTTCCTTCGAGAAGATCAGAATGTCATCCAGGTAAACAAACACAAAGAGACCGATCATATCTCTCAGGACGTCGTTCACCATACTCTGGAATACCGCTGGAGCATTGGTCAGTCCAAACGGCATCACCTGATACTCGAAGTGACCCATCGGTGTATTGAAACCCGTCAACCACTCGTCCCCCTCTCTGATCCGGACCAGGTGATACGCATTGCGTAGGTCTAGCTTGGTGAACACCGTAGCACCCTGTAAGGAGTCGAAGGCAGAACTCATCAAGGGCAGGGGATACTTGTTCTTGACCGTGATGTCATTCAACCCCCGATAATCAATACACGGTCGAAGAGAGCCATCCTTCTTACCCACAAAGAAGAATCCTGCCCCCAGGGGTGATGACGAGGGGACGAACGAGACCAGCAGCTAGGGACTCCTTGATGTAGGTCTCCAACGCCTCACGTTCAGGTCGGGGAGATACTGTATAACCTTCCCTTGGGGTAGACAGCTCCAGGGACCAGGTTGATGGCACAATCATATGGTCGGTGGGGAGGGAGTGACAGAGCCTTCTGCTTACTGAAAACTTCCCCCAAATCGTGATATGTCTCGGGAACCAGGGACAAATCTGGGGGTTTAGCCTCAATCACCTGACTGGGAACCGAATGGGGGCAGGCAGTCTTGAGACAGTTAGCATGACAATCAAGGCTCCAACTCGTTACCTTGCCCGTCACCCAATCGAACGTGGGATTGTGTTCCTTCAGCCAGGGGTATCCAAGGACCAGAGGAACATGGGAAGACGGCAGAATGAAGAATGAAATCATCTCAGAATGATTCCCCGACAACCGCATCTTAACCGGTTCAGTCCTCATCGTGATACGTGCCAGACTACTGCCGTTCAGAGTGGTCGCTTCAATGGCTTCCGGCAATTGCTCCTTGGAAAGCCCCAGCTGTTCCACCAACTCGGCATCAAGAAAGCTTCCATCGGCACCTGAATCGATAAAAGCGTTAAGCGCTAAGCTCTGATTCCTGTTCACAAGGGTAGCCGGGAAACGGGGTCTGACAGAGGTACTGAGAGGTTGAAACTGGCTCGCTAAAAGTCCTCCCAACTTTAGCGAGCCGGGCAGTTTGACGACCGCCGGGAACAAGTGGAGATGTAATGTCCCGAGCTACCACAGTAGAGGCAGCAGTCGGTCTTACGTCTATGTTGACGCTCCTCCTTGGTTAACCCGTGCCGCCACACTTGCATGGGTTCAGAATCGGGAGAGAGGACCTCTCCACTAATCCACTGTGGTGGAGAATGATCGACGTGTTCTGGTCCACCACCCGACCCGACTGGGAACTGAGAAGCTGATCGATTGGACGGACCCCATTGCTTCTCCCTCCTTCGGCTCTCGGACTCGATTATCCACCCGAATAGACAAGGCTACCAAGCTGTCCAGGTCACTAGGCTCCGGATAGGAGATCAACTCATCCTTGAGCTGCTCCGACAGACCCTGGTAAAAGGCCGCTTGCAGCGACTCCTCGTTCCACCCACTCTCCACAGCCAACGTCTTGAACTCGATCACGAAGTCGGCCACGCTGCGAGTTCCTTGGCGAGCGAAAACAGGTGCCTAGCTGCGTCCCTCCCTCGGACGGAATGGTCGAAGAGCTTCCTCATCTCGGCCGTGAACCCCTGGTATGAAGCCATGCAGGGATCCTGTAGTTCCCAAACGGCTGAAGCCCACTCCAGCGCTCGACCACGCAGCAACTCAATCACAAAGGCTATCCTAGCCTTGTCTGTGGCATAAGAGTAGGGCTGTAGATCGAACACTAATCCACACTGCATAAGGAAGGAACGGCATCTTCCCAGCTCCCCCTCATATTTATCCCGGCGTCGGAACCTTGGGCTCACGGATGGACACAGCTTCAGAAGCGGCAGGCGAGATGGGTGAAACCGGTAGTGGATCCTCCACCGGACACTTACGTTGGTTCTGGACCTCCGCCAGACCGGTAGAAAGGTTCGAACTGACAACGCGATCTCCTGTAGTACCGTGCTATGATGGCCCAACATCTTCTCCTGCTGGGTAATAGCATGGCGAACGGAGTCCAGGTCCGCTGGGTTCATTACTGGCCGGATCGTTCTGTCACGGTTTACTATGCCAGAACCCAGAAGCAGACAAGGACAAGGTACGTTGAGAGAAAGGTGAGTGTTTATTTAGTAGATTCCGAGTGAGGCTGAATAATCCAGGGAACAGAGCGGGTGGCGTGGATGGGTTGTTGAGGGTGCAGTGGTTGGTCCGGTACTGGCTCGGCAGCCGCCGACCATCAGGCAGAGGTTGGGTGAAGGTTCCGGGTGAGAGACTGCAGACAGAACAAAAACGGAGGTCAGTACACAGCAAGTAACAAGGTGCAAAACAACAAAACTAACTAATGGCTCAGAGGCTGACACGCTGACAAACATACTGTTCATAGCTAACGATCCGGCAGGAACTGGATGTTCGGCCAGAGCCTAAGAAGGGTGATGATCAGAACCAGGTGTGCAGATTGCTGATGGGATGCAGGTGCGGAAAACCAGAGCGCTCCCCGGAGCGTTCCCGAACCCTCGGGAAACTGGAGATTACGAACAGGAAAAACTAGTCACCAGACAGGACCCGACTCAGACAGCCGGGATCGTTACAATATACCCAAGACACACAAATCTAAGTAAGGAATGGAATTTAAGAATATATACATACAGTATCTCACAAAAGTGAGTACACCCCTCACATTTTTGTAAATATTTGAGTATATCTTTTCATGTTACAACACTGAAGAAATGACATTTTGCTACAATGTAAAGTAGTGAGTGTACAGCTTGTATAACAGTGTACATTTGCTGTCCCCTCAAAATAACACAACACACAGCCATTAATGTCTAAACCGCTGGCAACAAAAGTGAGTATACCCCTAAGTGAAAATGTCCAAATTGGGCCCAAAGTGTCAATATTTTGTGTGGCCACCTTCATTTTCCAGCACTGCCTTAACCCTCTTGGGCATGGAGTTCACCAGAGCTTCACAGGTTGCCACTGGAGTCATCTTCCACTCCTCCATGATGACATCACAGAGCTGGTGGATGTTAGAGACCTTGCACTCCTCCACCTTCCGTTTGAGGCTGCCCCACAGATGCTCAATAGGGTTTAGGTCTGGAGACATGCTTGGTCAGTCCATCACCTTTACCCTCAGCTTCTTTAGCAAGGCAGTGGTCGTCTTGGAGGTGTGTTTGGGATCGTTATCATGTTGGAATACTGCCCTGCGGCCCAGTCTCCGAAGGGAGGGAATCATGCTCTGCTTCAGTATGTCACAGTACATGTTGGCATTCATGGTTCAATGTCACTCTGGATAAGAGCGTCTGCTAAATTATGTAAATGTAAATGTAAATGGTTCCCTCAATGAACTGTAGCTCTCCAGTGCCGGCAGCACTCATGCAGCCCCAGACCATGACACTCCCACCACCATGCTTGACTGTAGGCAAGACACACTTGTCTTTGTACTCCTCACCTGGTTGCCGCCACACACGCTTGACACTATCTGAACCAAATAAGTTTATCTTGGTCTCATCAGACCACAGGACATGGTTCCAGTAATCCATGTCCTTAGTCTGCTTGTCTTCAGCAAACTGTTTGCGGGCTTTCTTGTGCATCATCTTTAGAAGAGGCTTCCTTCTGGAACGATAGCCATGCAGACCAATTTGATGCAGCGTGCGGCATATGGTCTGAGCACTGACAGGCTGACCCCCCACCCCTTCAACCTCTGCAGCAATGCTGGCAGCACTCATACGTCTATTTCCCAAAGACAACCTCTGGATATGACGCTGAGCACTTGCACTCAACTTCTTTGGTCGACCATGGCGAGGCCTGTTCTGAGTGGAACCTGTCCTGTTAAACCGCTGTATGGTCTTGGCCACCGTGCTGCAGCTCAGTTTCAGGGTCTTGGCAATCTTCTTATAGCCCAAGCCATCTTTATGTAGAGCAACAATTATTTTTTTCAGATCCTCAGAGAGTTCTTTGCCATGAGCTGCCATGTTGAACTTCCAGTGACCAGTATGAGGGAATGTGAGAGCAATGACACCACATTTGACACACCTGCTCCCCATTCACACCTGAGACCTTGTAACACTAACAAGTCACATGACACCGGGGAGGGAAAATGGCTAATTGGGCCCAATTTGGACATTTTCACTTAGGGGTGTACTCACTTTTGTTGCCAGCGGTTTAGACATGAATGGCTGTGTGTTGAGTTATTTTTGAGGGGACAGCAAATTTACACTGTTATACAAGCTGTACACTCACTACTTTACATTGTAGCAAAGTGTCATTTCTTCAGTGTTGTCACATGAAAAGATATACTCAAATATTTACAAAAATGTGAGGGTTGTACTCACTTTTGTGAGATACTGTATATGGACAAGCAATGACAGAGCGGCATGGACTAAGATACAGTAGAATATTATAGAATACAGTATATACATATGAGATGAGTAATGCAAGATATGTAAACATTTTTAAAGTGACTAGTGTTCCATTTCTTAAAGTGGCCAGTGATTTCAATAGGCAGCAGCAGCCTCTAATGTGCTAGTGATGGCTATTTAACAGTCTGATGTCCTTGAGATAGAAGCTGTTTTTCATTCTCTCGGTCCCAGCTTTGATGCACTTGTACTGACCTTGCCTTCTGGATGATAGCGGGGTGAACAGGCAGTGGCTCGGGTGGTTGATGTCCTTGATGATCTTTTTGGCCTTCCTGTGACATCGGGTGCTGTAGGTGTCCTGGAGGGCGGGTAGTTTGCCCCCGGTAATGCGTTCGGCAGTCCGCACCACCCTCTGGAGAGCCCTGCGGTTGCGGGCGGTGCAGTTGCCGTACCAGGCGGTGATACAGCCCGACAGGATGCTCTCAATTGTGCATCTGTAAAGGTTTGTGAGGGTTTTAGGTGCCAAGCCAAATTTCTTCAGCCTCCTGAGGTTGAAGAGGCTCTGTTGCGCCTTCTTCACCACACTGTCTGCGTGGGTGGACCATTTCAGTTTGTCAGTGATGTGTACGCCAAGGAACTTGAAGCTTTCCACATTCTCCACTACGGTCCCGTCGATGTGGATAGTGGGGTGCACCCTCTGCTGTTTCCTGAAGTCCACGATCATCTCCTTTGTTTTGTTGATGTTGAGTGAGAGGTTATTTTCCTGGCACCACACTCCCAGAGCCCTCACCTCCTCCTTGTAGGCTGTCTCGTCATTGTTGGTAATCAAGCCTACTACTGTTGTGTCGTCTGCAAACTTGATGATTGAGTTGGAGGCGTGTTTGGCCACGCAATCATGGGTAAACAGGGAATACAGGAGGGGGCTGAGCACGCATCCTTGTGGGGCCCCAGTGTTGAGGATCAGCGAAGTGGAGATGTTGTCTCCTACCTTCATCACCTGAGGGTGGCCCGTCAGGTAGTCCAGGACCCAGTTGCACAGGGCGGGTTCAGACCCAGGGCCTCGAGCTTAATGATGAGCTTGATGGGTACTATGGTGCTTAATGATGAGCTTGGAGGGTATTATGGTGTTGAATGCTGAGCTATAGTCAATGAACAGCATTCGTACATAGGTATTCCTCTTGTCCAGAAGGTATAGGGCAGTGTGCAGTTTGATGGCGATTGCATTGTCTGTGGATCTATTGGGGCGGTAAGCAAATTGAAGTGGGTCTAGGGTGACAGGTAAGGTAGAGGTGATATGATCCTTGACTAGTCTCTCAACGCACTTCATGATGACAGAGGTGAGTGCTACGGGGCGATAGTCATTTAGTTCAGTTACCTTTGCTTTCCTGGGTACAGGAACAAGTCCAATGGCGGCGAGCTTTACACCACTCCAGCCGACGTTTGGCATTGCGTATGGTGATCTTAGGCTTGTGTGCGGCTGCTCGGCCATGGAAACCCATTTCATGAAGCTCTGACGAACAGTTCTTGTGCTGATGTTGCTTCCAGAGTCAGTTTGGAACTCGGTAGTGAGTGTTGCAACCAAGGACAGACGATTTTTACCCCGTTCTGTGAGCTTGTGTCGCCTACCACTTTGCGGCCACTTGTTGCTCCTAGACGCTTCCACTTCACAATAAAAGCACTTACAATTGACCGGGGCAGCTCTAGCATGGCAGAAATTTGACTAACTGACTTGTTGGAAAGGTGGCATCCTATGACGGTGTCACGTTGAAAGTCACTGAGCTCTTCAGTACGGGCCACTAATTTGAAGGTGTGTCCACATACCTTTGGCCATGTACTGTATGTACATATAGGTAGGGGTAAAGTGACTAGGCAACAGGATAGATAATAGACAGTAGCTGCAGTATACTGTAGGTAGGGGTAAAGTGACTAGGCAACAGGATAGATAATAGACAGTAGCTGCAGTATACTGTAGGTAGGGGTAAAGTAACTAGGCAACAGGATAGATAATAGACAGTAGCTGCAGTATACTGTAGGTAGGGGTAAAGTAACTAGGCAACAGGATAGATAATAGACAGTAGCAGCAGTATACTGTAGGTAGGGGTAAAGTAACTAGGCAACAGGATAGATAATAGACAGTAGCAGCAGTATACTGTAGGTAGGGGTAAAGTGACTAGGCAACAGGATAGATAATAGACAGTAGCAGCAGTATACTGTAGGTAGGGTTAATGTAACTAGGCAACAGGATAGATAATAGACAGTAGCAGCAATATACTGTAGGTAGGGGTAAAGTAACTAGGCAACAGGATAGATAATAGACAGTAGCAGCAGTATACTGTAGGTAGGGTTAAAGTAACTAGGCAACAGGATAGATAATAGACAGTAGCAGCAGTGTATGTGATGAGTGTGGAAGTGTGTGTGTTGTGAATGTGTGCCTGTGTGTACATGTTATGTATGTGTGTGTGTGTGTGTGTGTGTGTGAGTGTGTGGACAGTCCAGTGTGTGTGCATAAAGTAATAAATAGTTAGTGCAAAAAGGGTCAATGCAGATACTCCGGGTAGCTATTTGGTTAACTATTTAGCAGTCTTAAGGCTTGGGGTTAGAAGCTGTAAATGCTGGTAGAAATTAGTTAAAACGGATTTCAGTTTTCGGCCACTATGAGCACCGCCTCTGGATGAGCATTTTCTTGTTTGCTTATGGACTTATACAGCTCGTTGAGTGCGGTCTCAGTGCCAGCATCGGTTTGTGGTGGTAAATAGACAGCTACGGAAAATATAGATGAAAGCTCTCTTGATAAATATTATGGTCTACAGCTTATCATGAGGTATTTTAACTCAGGCGAGCAGAGCCTCGAGACTTCCTTAATATTAGAGATCGTGCACCAGTCTTTGTTGACAAAGAGATACACACCACCCCCCGATCTTACCGGACACTGCTGTTCTGTCTTGCTGATGCATGGGAAACCCAGCTAACTGTATATTATCCATGTCCTTGTTCAGCTATGACTCTGAAAAGCATAGTATATTACAGTTCTTAATGTCCCGTTGATAAGATTGTCTCGAACGGCGCTCGTCCAGTTTGTTCTCCAGCGATTGCACATTCGCCAATAGAACAGAGCGTAGGGGCGGTATATTCACTCGTCTCGCCATAGTCTCATCAATGTGCCCTCACAGGGACCTCTATAGTGATGTTTTTTCCTCTTCAGAGTGTCGGGATGTGGGCCTGATCCGAGGTGAGCGGTACGTCCTGTGCCGAAGGATAAGTCTGCGTCCAGATCGAGGTGAATGATCACTGTTCTGATGTCCAGAAGCTTTTTTGGCGGAAACATTATCTTTAAAAAAAAGATCAACGTAAAAAAACACACCAAATAGTAGAATTGGTCAGGAGCCCGTAAAATGGCGGCTGTGCATCCCAGAGCCAACTTTTATATTTTATTTGATTGTTGTTGTGCTCTTGTTGCTGGCTTCCTAATTGTTGTTATTCAACTGTGCAGTATACTAAATAAGGGCTGGTTTCCTGGACACAGAATAAGCCTGGACTAAAAACCATACATTTCCATTGAACATGGTTTTTAGTCCTGGTCTAGGCTTAATCTGTGTCCAGTAAACTGGCACTATATATTTCTGAGATCAGTTTGTCACCATAGCAGTTCTACCCTGTGACATTCATGTGACACAAAGAGACCAGTTCTGGTCCATGGCTACTGTCTGTAACTATCTACCACAGCCGACTGTAAACGGCACCACACAGAGATCTGCATAACTAAAAGGGGGCACCATAATCATGACCCACGTGCATTGACTGGGCGTGGTGTCTGTGGTATTGTGAGAGTCCAAGTCACCCAGTTGATGGTGACCAGGAAGTGGCCAAATTATGACCAGGCAGTGGCCAAATGATAACCAGGAAGTTGTCATATGATGACCAGCAAGTAGCCAAATGATGACCAGCAAGTAGCCAAATGATGACCAGGAAGTGGCCAAATGATGACCTGGAAGTAGCCAGTACTTAGAGCGATGGGAAAGGCCGTGGTGGCGGAGAGAAAATGCCACTTATTCCACCCTGTGGGCTGGTGAAGCATGCAGACTATTCTGTGAGAAGTGATTCATTCTTTAGTTCCAGACAGTTGTCTGCCAGGCAGTAGCTTGTCAACCAACTCCCCCTCCCCAAAGACTGGACAATGTGTCTTGATCTTGCAACCAACCTACCCAGACTTATCTAGTCATGCTGATGTCATAACGGTTTCCTCTGAAGAATTGAATATAAACTCTTGTGACACATGAATATAAAATCATGTTTTATGGACGTCTGCGTGCGTCAAGTCAATCGCTATTTGTTCAGAACGGAAGTGTTGACACTACAGCCATGATGGTTCATTTTGGAGCTATTGAATCACACTTATGGATGTGCGTCAGTTTAGTAAAGGCAGAGTAGTTGACTGAATAGTTTTGCTTCTGATCATGCAGTTCCTGATGCTTTCTTTGGAGGTACGCTACATGACCAAAACAACACAGATCCACAGTATTGATTCTTCTTTGTGTCTCGGAGGTTGTTGCTTGTAGGACACATTTTTGTACTCTGGTGTTTTACCATGTCTGCTGCACAATCCCAGGTGGCTGAGGATATACACTACCAGTCAAAAGTTTGGACACACCTACTCATTCAAGGGTTTTTCTTTATTTTTACTATTTTCTACATTGTAGAATAATAGTGAAGATATCAAAACAATGAAATAACACATATGGAATCATGTAGTAACCAGAAATGTGTTAAACAAATCAAAATATATTTTATATTTGAGATTCTTCAAATAGCCACCCTTTGCCTTGATGACAGCTTTGAGCACTCTTGGCATTCTCTCAACCAGCTTCACCTGGTTGAGAGAATGCCAACATTAAAGGAGTTCCCACATATGCTTAGCACTTGTTGGCTGCTTTTCCTTCACTCTGCCGTCCGACACATCCCAAATCATCTTAATTGGGTTGAGGTCTGGGGATTGTGGAGGCCAGGTCATCTGATGCAGCACTCCATCACTCTCCTTCTTGATAAAATAGCCCTTACACAGCCTGGAGGTGTGTTGGGTCATTGTCCTGTTGAAAAACAAATGACAGTCCCACTAAGCGCAAACCAGATGGGATGGCGTATCACTGCAGAATGCTGTGGTAGCCATGCTGGTTAAGTGTGCCTTGAATTCTAAATAAATCACTGACAGTGTCAGCAGCAAAGCACCCCCACACCATAGCACATCCTCCTCCATGCTTCACGGTGGGAACTACACATGCGGAGATCATCCGTTCACCCACACCTCGTCTCACAAAGACACTGCAGTTGGAACCAAAAATCTCAAATTTGGACTCTAGACCAAACAACAAATTTCCACCTGTCTAATGTCCACTGCTCGTGTTTCTTGGCCCAAGCAGGTCTCTTCTTCTTATTGGTGTCCTTTAGTAGTGGTTTCTTTGCAGCAATTCGACCTTGAAGGCCTGATTCACACAGTTCCCTCTGAACAGTTGATGTTGAGATGTGTCTGTGACTTGAACTCTGTGAAGCATTTATTTGAGCTGCAATTTCTGAGGCTGGTAACTCTAATGAACTTATCCTCCGCAGCAGAGGTAACTCTGGGTCTTCCATTCCTGTGGTGGTCCTCATGAGAGCCAGTTTCATCATAGTGCTTGATGGTTTTTGCGACTGCATTTGAAGAAACTTTCAAAGTTCTTGAAATGTTCCGTATTGACTGACCTTCATGTCTTAAAGTAATGACGGACTGTCGTTTCTCTTTGCTTATTTGAGCTGTTCTTGCCATAATATGGACTTGGTATTTTACCAACTAGGGCTATCTTCTGTATACCCCCCCTACCTTGTCACAACACAACTGATTGGCTCAAACGCATTAAGAAGGAAAGAAATTGCACAAATGTACTTTTAAGAAGGCACACCTGTTAATTGAAATGCATTCCAGGTGACTCCCTCATGAAGCTGGTTGAGAGAATGCCAAGAATTTGCAACGCTGTCATCAAGGCAAAGGGTGGCTATTTGAAGAATCTCAAATATAAAATATATTTTGATTTGTTTAACACCTTTTCTGGATACTACATGATTCCATTTGTGTTATTTCATAGTTTTTATGTCTTCCCAATTATTCTACAATGTAAATAATAGTACAAATAAAGAAAAACCCTTTGAATGAGTAGGTGTGTGTTATGATTTAACTGGATAGAACCCAAATGCAGACAAGTACACCAAGCCAGAGAAGTTTTAACAGGTTTATTATAATGTTCAATAGTCCAGGTTTCCAATAAATGGGGAAGAGCAAGTCCAGGTTACAGGGAGGGTACAGATCCAGGTCAGGGCAGGTGTGGTACCGTAATGTCCTAGTGTCCGTGGTGAGTCCAAAGGAGAGGCCCGATAGTGGAGAGCAGGATGGTGGTGGCAGGAGTGAAGCGGAGGCAGGAGTCAGGTTCCAAATATATGGTTGTCTTGACTATGATCTGACGATGAGTGGAAAGTTTGACCGGGTCTTAAAGGCTGAGGTGATTATGGTGAATGAGCTGCAGCTGGAACCCTGACTCCCGCACACCAGACTTCACTCCTGCAATCAAGGACAGACAGAGGGGAGGGAGAGAGCAGAGAGAGAGCTACCTAGCAGCAGTAGGCCTAACAGTACCCCCTCTCACGGACGCCACCTGGCGGCCGACAGGGTTTATCAGGATGTAACCTATGAAACTCACGAACCAGAGCAGGATCCACAATGAAGCTCCTGGGCACCCAGGAACGTTCCTCAGGACCATAACCCTCCCAATCCACCAGGTACTGGAAACCACGACCCCGGCGGCGAACATCCAGAAGTCGCCGGACAGTGTAGACCGGACCCCCACCCACGATCTTGGGCGGAGGAGGGGGACGAGAGGGCGGGCACAAAGGGCTAACCGACACAGGCTTAATCTGGGAAACATGAAAGGTGGAATGAACCCGTAGGGAGGCAGGAAGCTGTAGCTTAACCGCGCAGGGGTTAACAATAGACAGTATCTTGAACGGTCCTATAAAACGAGGCGCCATCTTCTTCGACTCCACCTTCAATGGAAGGTCCCGTGACTTCAGCCATACCTCTTGACCAGGAGAGTAACCGGGAGCCTGGGACCGGTGACGGTTGGCTTGCCTCTGCATGTACGCCGAAGCTCGGGACAGAGCTACCCTGGCCTTCCTCCAGACCTTGCAGCAGCGGCGCATGTGGGACTGCACCGAGGGTACCGCAAGTTCCCTCTCTTGGGAAGGGAACAGGGGAGGTTGATAACCCAGAGCACACAGAAAAGGAGACAAACCAGAGGAAGCGTTAGTCAAGGTGTTATGAGCATATTCCACCCAGGGGAGCATGGAGCTCCATGACCCAGGGTTAGACCCAGTGACACAGCGAAGTGCGGTCTCCATCTCCTGGTTCGCTCTCTCGGCTTGCCCGTTGGTCTGGGGGTGATATCCAGAGGACAGGCTGGATGTAATGCCCAAAGCTTTACAGAAAGCTTTCCACACCTGGGAGACAAACTGGGGACCCCTGTCAGAGACAATATCCGTGGGTAGACCATGAGAGCGGAACACATGTTCAACCAAAATATCAGCCGTCTCTCCGGCAGTGGGCAGTTTAGGTAGGGCCAAAAAATGAGCGAACTTAGAAAACGATCAATCACCGTAAGAATGACAGTCTTACCAGATGAGGGGGAAGTCCAGTGACAAAATCCATAGCGATATGCGACCAGGGCCGGCTGGGTATAGGTAGAGGTCGAGATGACCAGCGCTGGCCTGGGTGGAGTTTTTACTTCGTGCACATACCGTACAAGCAGCAATGAAGGCTCGAGTGTCCGCCTCCATCGTGGCCCACCAGAACTTCCGTCGCACAAAGTCAAGGGTCCGCGAAACTCCAGGGTGACAGGTAAGGGGAGACGAGTGAGCCCACTGAAGTACCTGGGAGCGAGCAGACTCAGGGACAAACATCCGGTTAGGAGGACCCCTCCCAGGGTCAGCTTGATGATGTTGAGCCTGTCTAACAATCCCCTCGATGTCACATGTGATGACTGCAATACTGCAGGTAGGAGGCAAAATGGGTTCAGGGTTACTACCAGTATCAACAGCCGAATGAACACGAGACAGGGCGTCAGGCTTGACGTTGCGTGACCCAGGACGGTAAGACAGAGAAAAATTGAATCTCCCAAAAATAGTGCCCACCTGGCTTGACGGGGGGTTGAGCTGCTTCGCTGACTGGAGGTAAGCCAGATTCTTATGATCCGTCCAAACGATGAAGGGTTGTTCCGCCCCTCCAACCAATGTCGCCACTCCTCGAGAGCCAGCTTAACGGCGAGCAGTTCACGATTTCCAACATCATAATTCCTCTCTGCCTGAGAAAGTTTCCTTGAGAGAAAAGCACAGGGATGCAGTTTGTTATCTTCAGGAGAACGTTGTGACAACACTGCACCTACCCCAGTGTCGGATGCATCCACCTCCACGACAAACTGGCGGTCGGGGTCCGGCTGCATCAGAATGGGAGCCGAGGCGAAGCGATGTTTCAGTTCCTCGAACGCTGATTCGGCCCCTTCATTCCAAGCGAACGGTCGTGAGATGGAGGTGAGAGCGGTGAGTGGCGCCGCAATGCGGCTGTAGTCCTTGATGAACCTCCTATAGAAGTTCGCAAACCCCAGGAATCGTTGAAGTTGTTTGCGGGTAGAGGGAGCTGGCCAGTCCGTGACAGCAGAGATCTTAGCTGGGTCCATCCGCAGCTCCCCTGAGCTATGATGTAACCCAAAAAAGAGGTCTCAGACACATGAAATTCACATTTCTCCATCTTCACAAACAGTTTGTTCTCCAACAACCTTTGCAACACCTGGCGCACATGCAGTTCATGTTCCTGGGAGGACTCTGAGAAAATCAAGATATCATCCAGATAGACAAAAACAAACCGATTCAACATGTCCCGAAGGACATCATTGACTAGTGCCTGAAAAACAGCAGGGGCATTAGACAACCTAAAAGGCATAACCCGATACTCAAAATGTCCCAAGGGTGTGTTGAAGGCAGTCTTCCATTCATCACCCTTACGAATGCGCACCAGGTGATACGCATTTCGTAGATCCAGTTTCGTAAAGATGGTAGCACCATGAAGGAGGGGAAAAGCAGAATTAATCAAAGGCAGAGAATACTTGTTCTTAATGGTGATGTTGTTAAGTCCACGGTAATCAATACAGGGTCTGAGGGTCTTATCCTTCTTAGCAACAAAAAGAATCCCGCTCCTACAGGTGACGAGGAAGGACGCATAATACCTGCCGCCAAGGAGTCCCGAATGTAGTTCTCCATAGCCTCCGTCTCCGGCCGGGAGAGATTGTACAGGCGACTGCTGGGGAGCGGGGCTCCTGGCTGGAGGTCAATGGCGCAGTCGTAAGGCCGGTGAGGAGGAAGAGAAGTAGCTCTGTGTTTGCAGAAAACGGATGCCAGGTCATGATACACGTCAGGAACAGCAGAAAGATCCATGGACTCCAGTGGAGGTTGAGGCACAGTACTGGCAGGAGTCTGAGCAGAACACAAACAATTCACATGACAAAATGTGCTCCATGAAACAATGCTACCTGTCACCCAATCAATGTGTGGATTGTGTTTTATGAGCCAGGGGATACCAAGGACCAGGGGAGTCTGTGGGCAGTCGATAATATGGAATTGAATGTTCTCCTGATGATTTCCCGACACTCTAAGACAAACAGGAACAGTCTGATGGGTAATGCGGGTCAACAATTGTCCATTTAGACCCTTAGCCTGCAGCGGACAGTCCATAGGAACAGTCTCCAAATCCATTTGTTGAGCCCACTCTCTATCCAAAAAGCTTTCGTCGGCACCAGAGTCAATCAGCGCACTAACAGAGAAATTCTGGGACTGCCACTGGAGGGATGCCTGGAGCAGAATGCGGGGAGAAGAGGAAGAATCCGCTGCTCGGCTCACCAAAACTTCTCCCATAAATGATGAGCCGGCCCTTTTCCCCGGACGAACTGGGCAGGAAGGAACGAAATGACCAGCTTCTCCACAATACAGGCAGACCCGAGCCTGAATACGACGTGCACGCTCCTCTGAGGACAACCGTGCACGACCCACCTCCATGGCTTCGGGTTCAGTGCTCCTCGTATCGACTCGGGAAGACACGGCTCTCTCCGTAGGGACAATGCAGGGAGGAGTTTGTTGATGACAGACAGGTTGCTTGGAACTAACACTCCTCTCCCGGCGGCGCTCCCGAATCCGATTATCCAACCTGATAGTGAGTGAAATAAGATTATCCAGCGTAGGCGATTCATCATATGACACCAATTCATCTTTTAAAGTCTCAGACAAAGCATTGATGAACACTCCTTGTAATGCCTCGTCATTCCAACCACTCACTGCTGCTAAAGTCCGAAACTCCACTGCCATCTCCGCCACACTACGAGCCCCCTGCCGAAGAGAAAACAACCGTTTCGCAGCCTCCTTGCCTCGTGCGGGGTGGTCAAAAACCTTCCTCATCTCCGTGGTGAAGGCCACGTAAGCGTTGCAAATGTCCGACTGACTCTCCCAGACCGCGGATCCCCAGGCACGAGCGGAACCGCTAGTAGAGTTGATAAGGTAGGCAATACGGGCTCTTTCTGAGGCGTAGGTGAGGGGCTGTTGTTCAAACACTAACGAGCATTGAGTCAAAAAATCGCCACAGGTTCCCATGTTCCCGTCATAGCGCTCTGGAGCAGGAACAAAAGGCTCTCTGATCTGGGCTGAAGGGGGTAGTAAGAGCAGACACTTGATTGGTGAGTAATTGAACCTGATTAAGCAGCACCTGACTGTCCTCAGCAATCGTCTTAAACAGGGTATCATGTTGGCCAAGTAGAATGCCCTGATTGGCTATGGCAGTCCAAATTTGAGTGCACTCTGGGGTGGTATCCGAGCTACTGTCTGCTGGGTTCATGTTGGTCAGATCATACTGTTATGATTTAACTGGATAGAACCCAAATGCAGACAAGTACACCAAGCCAGAGAAGTTTTAACAGGTTTATTATAATGTTCAATAGTCCAGGTTGCCAATAAATGGGGAAGAGCAAGTCCAGGTTACAGGGAGGGTACAGATCCAGGTCAGGGCAGGTGTGGTACCGTAATGTCCTAGTGTCCGTGGTGAGTCCAAAGGAGAGGCCCGATAGTGGAGAGCAGGATGGTGGTGGCAGGAGTGAAGCGGAGGCAGGAGTCAGGTTCCAAATATATGGTTGTCTTGACTATGATCTGACGATGAGTGGAAAGTTTGACCGGGTCTTAAAGGCTGAGGTGATTATGGTGAATGAGCTGCAGCTGGAACCCTGACTCCCGCACACCAGACTTCACTCCTGCAATCAAGGACAGACAGAGGGGAGGGAGAGAGCAGAGAGAGAGCTACCTAGCAGCAGTAGGCCTAACAGTGTGTCCAGACGTTTGACTGGTAGTGTATACAGGACATTACATTATTTAGTCATACACTACATTATGTCCTCACAGGTCAGTCAGTCAGTCAGTTAATGAAAGTGCACTCTTGGTTTCAATGGACAGTATTATTCTGCCTGAATGTAGCCTGTCTGCTACTCAATGATCTGAATGTAGCCTGTCTGCCACTCAATGATCTGAATGTAGCCTGTTTGCTACTCAATGATCTGAATGTAGCCTGTCTGCCACTCAATGATCTGAATGTAGCCTGTCTGCCACTCAATGATCTGAATGTAGCCTGTCTGCCACTCAATGATCTGAATGTAGCCTGTCTGCTACTCAATGATCTGAATGTAGCCTGTCTACCACTCAATGATCTGAATGTAGCCTGTCTGCCACTCAATGATCTGAATGTAGCCTGTCTGCCACTCAATGACCTGAATGTAGCCTGTCTGCTACTCAATGATCTGAATGTAGCCTGTCTGCCACTCAATGATCTGAATGTAGCCTGTCTGCCACTCAATGATCTGAATGTAGCCTGTCTACCACTCAATGATCTGAATGTAGCCTGTCTGCCTCTCAATGATCTGAATGTAGCCTGTTTGCTACTCAATGATCTGAATGTAGCCTGTCTGCCACTCAATGATCTGAATGTAGCCTGTTTGCTACTCAATGATCTGAATGTAGCCTGTCTGCCACTCAATGATCTGAATGTAGCCTGTCTGCCACTCAATGATCTGAATGTAGCCTGTCTGCCTCTCAATGATCTGAATGTAGCCTGTTTGCTACTCAATGATCTGAATGTAGCCTGTCTGCCACTCAATGATCTGAATGTAGCCTGTTTGCTACTCAATGATCTGAATGTAGCCTGTCTGCCACTCAATGATCTGAATGTAGCCTGTCTGCCACTCAATGATCTGAATGTAGCCTGTCTGCCACTCAATGATCTGAATGTAGCCTGTCTGCTACTCAATGATCTGAATGTAGCCTGTCTACCACTCAATGATCTGAATGTAGCCTGTCTGCCACTCAATGATCTGAATGTAGCCTGTCTGCCACTCAATGATCTGAATGTAGCCTGTCTGCTACTCAATGATCTGAATGTAGCCTGTCTGCCACTCAATGATCTGAATGTAGCCTGTCTGCCACTCAATGATCTGAATGTAGCCTGTCTACCACTCAATGATCTGAATGTAGCCTGCCTACCACTCAATGATCTGAATGTAGCCTGTCTGCCTCTCAATGATCTGAATGTAGCCTGTTTGCTACTCAATGATCTGAATGTAGCCTGTCTGCCACTCAATGATCTGAATGTAGCCTGTCTGCCACTCAATGATCTGAATGTAGCCTGTCTGCCACTCAATGATCTGAATGTAGCCTGTCTGCTACTCAATGATCTGAATGTAGCCTGTCTGCTACTCAATGATCTGAATGTAGCCTGTCTGCTACTCAATGATCTGAATATCTGCTGTTCTGATGTTAGTAATCCCAGGGGAGTAAGAGAGGCCCATGTACATCCATTAGTGGCACCACGTTCTGGGCCTTTCTGTGTGTGTGTGTGTGTGTGTGTGTGCTGTGTGTGTGTGTGTGTGTGTGTGCGCACTTGCTTGTGTTCTCCCACAGGGCCAGGCAGGCGTCACAGTGACAGTGCTTTAGTCCAGAGTCTCTGTCACACCCCTGTCCTCCTCGCTGTGGGACCAGATGGATGTCTCATTAGGAGGACCACCATAGAGACACAGGCTGCGTCCCAAATGGCGCCCTATCCCTATTATACCCACCCTATTCCAAGGGCTCTGGTCAAAAGTAGTGCACTATGTAGAGAATAGGGTGATATTTGGGACACGGACCCTATATTACTGTTCTGTTTAATTCTGTGGGGACCTCTGTCTGTCTGTCTGTCTGTCTGCCTGCCTGCCTGCCTGCCTGTTTGTTTGTTAGTAACCTGGAGCTGATTGAGCCACAGATTTTAATAAATGTATGCATGGGTACAGACAGTGGTGGAAAGTACTTAAGAAAAAATACTTTGAAGTACTACTTAAGTAGTTTTTTTGGGTATCTGTGCTTTACTATTTATATTTTTGACAACTTTTACTTCACTACATTCGGAAAGAAAATAATGTTCTTTTTACTCGATACATTTTCCCTGACACCCAAAAGTAGTCGTTACATTTCGAATGCTTAGCAGGACAAGAAAAGGGTCAAATTCACGCACTTATCAAGATAACATCGCTGGTCATCCCTACTGCCTCTGATCTGGCGGACTCACTAACCACATACTTCATTTGTAAATGATGTCTGAGTGTTGGAGCGTGCCCCTGGCTAACAGTAAATAAAATAAAAAATAGAATGGTGCTGTCTGGTTTGCTTAATACTGTATAAGGAATTTAAAATTATTTTTACTTTTACTTTTGATACTTAAGTATATTTCAACCAAATACTTTTACGCAAGTAGTATTTTACTGAGTGACTTTCACTTTTACTTGAGTAATTTTAAGGTATATTTACTTTCACTCAAGTATGAAAATTGGGTACTTTTTCCACCACTGGGTACAGATAGGCAGGCATTCACCTGCACACGCAAATAGACACACACACACACACACACACACACACACACACACACACACACACACACACATGCCTGAGTGGTGGCAAGCTGGGGAGTGCAATTAGAGTTTCACACCCGGTTAGCCACTGGTCCTAATGGGGAATGACGGGTTCCTGTGAGCCCTCTCCTCTCTCTCCACACAGCTGCACACAAACTGTTGTTGCTTAAATCATAGACCTGGAATCCATTATCATGACCGGATGAAGACTGATGACTTAGAAAAAGAGGCGATTGTTAGTTGATCCACGCATTGGGATGTCTGAGTGATGCTGGACTGACTCAGACATGATTGTCTCGACTAGAAACATTCTATTTTGGTTGTTAGCTTGACGGCTCTTGCTGTTGCTGTAAACAACACCGCCTTCTTCTCAAGGTCCCTTGTGTAACCTTTCATTACACCAACATCATGTATCAGGATATTGATTGGCTTGTTGTACCAGACAGAAAACACGTACGATATCTGGAGCAATATTCATTCAAAGTGTAATCTCCCAAAGCCATGCGCGCTGGTCTAGCATATAGTAATGTTTTATCTGTCTCAAGAGACTATTCCGAGTTTTATATAGTAGTGTTATGGTCTATGTGTGTTTATTACCTAGTTAGTTATATGACTCCGTGGTCAAGCATCTCAGGCCAGGACATTGTTTGGTTGCTAGGACAGATGGCAGGGCTACAGGAGTGGCCAGTTAGTCAGTGGTCAGCCTTGGTCCCTTCTAGCTGTAGTAGCAGCCCAGTTTCATATACTAGTGTTATAAATGTGCTCTTTAATACCTCAATATTTTACTATTTTATTAACTTGTGGTCATTTGTTTGGTTGCTAGGACAGATGACATAGCAGGAGTAGTAGCAGTAGCAGAACTAGCAGTAGCAGTAGTAGTAGTAGTAGTAGTAGTAGTAGTAGTAGTAGTAGTAGTAGTAGTAGTAGTAGCAGCAGTAGCAGGAGTAGTAGTAGCAGCAGTAGCAGGAGTAGTAGTAGCAGTAGCAGCAGTAGTAGTAGCAGTATTAGTAGTAGTAGAAGTCGTAGTAGTAGTAGTAGCAGTAGTAGTAGTTGCAGTAGTAGTAGTATCAGAACCAGTAGCAGCAGTAGTAGTAGTAGTAGCAGTAGTAGTAGTATCAGAACCAGTAGCAGCAGTAGTAGTAGTAGTAGCAGTAGTAGTAGTATCAGAACCAGTAGCAGCAGCAGTAGTAGTAGTAGCAGTAGTAGTAGTATCAGAACCAGTAGCAGCAGTAGCAGTAGTAGTAGTAGTAGCAGTAGTAGTAGTATCAGAACCAGTAGCAGCAGTAGCAGTAGTAGTAGTAGTAGTAGTAGCAGTTATAATAGTAGTAGTAGTAGCAGCAGTAGTAGCAGCAGTTGTAGTAGCAGTATTAGTGGTAGTAGTATTAGTAGTAGTATTAGTAGTAGTAGTAGTAGTAGTAGCAGAAGCAGTATTAGTGGTAGCAGTTGTAGTAGGAGTAGTAGTAGTTGTAGTAGTAGTAGTAGTAGCAGCAGTTGTAGCAGCAGTTGTAGTAGCAGTATTAGTGGTAGCAGTTGTAGTAGTAGTAGTAGCAGTATTAGTAGTAGCAGTAATAGTAGTAGTAGTAGTCGTAGTAGTAGCAGTATTAGTAGAAGCAGTAGTAGTAGTAGCAGTAGTAGTAGAAGCAGTAGTAGTAGTAGCAGTAGTAGTAGTAGTAGTAGTAGTATTAGTAGTAGCAGTAGTAGTAGTAATAGTCGTAGTAGTAGCAGTAGTAGCAGTATTAGTAGTAGCAGTTGTAGTAGTAGTAGTCGTAGTAGTAGCAGTATTAGTAGTAGCAGTAGTAGTAGTAGTAGCAGTTGTAGTAGTAGTAGTAGTAGCAGTAGTAGTAGTAGTAGTAGTAGCAGTATTAGTAGTAGCAGTATTAGTAGTAGCAGTAGTAGTAGTAGCAGTAGTAGTAGCAGTAGTAGCAGTAGTAGCAGCAGCAGTAGTAATAGTAGAAGCAGCAGTGGCAGCAGTAGCCCCACTGTGACTGAATTATTACCAATGTCTGGTTATTACACCATTATAGCCGTCCGACCCAATTGCGCAAGGTTACCCCAGGATACGGTTTCATCGCCCTCCCATGTTAGGTTATTATACCCCTCAGTGAGAAGAAAGGCAAAGCGATGCTCTTTTCTGTTCAAATGGACTGTGAGGTTTCGACTAGCAGAAAGCCGCCTTTTGAAGTGGGTAGTGGGTAGGAATCTGAGCATAGTAGAGTGTGATGTTGTGGGTTTTATGTTCTAAGTTCTCTCCCCCTCCCCTCCATTAGAGACCAAGTTGTCAGGTTAAGCTAACCCACCATCTTTGATTTAAACAACCTAACGTAAACCACTTTAGCTTCTAGGCAGCTAGCTAACTTGGGGATTCATTCTTCGAAACCTGAGTTACTGAATTTATTCTCTGTGATATGAATATGACTAAGATGACGGGAGTGGGGGAGATGGGGGGGAGCTGTTGTGGGTCATGCACCTCAGTGGAACGCTGAAAAGGGGCGAGGGGAACAAAAGGTGTCTGTTTTCGCCCCGTCCCCACTGGCTGGTCCGTTGTTCTTGGAGCCTTTCTTATGAAGTAGGGGTGTTCTGCCGGGTCAGGGCTGGGGCTGGGGACTAGGGAGTCTGGGGTGCAATATAAACCTGGGCGCTGGCTGGGTTCTCTGTTTGAAGAGAAGATCTTGATATTTGTATGAAGAGACCAGAGATCCTATATAGTGGAGGAGAACCACCTCAGCCTATAGTCAGCCCCAACCTCAGCCCCAACCTCAGCCCTAACCTCAGCCCTAGCCTTAACCTCAGCCCCAACATCAGCCCCAGCCCCAGCCCCAACCTCAGCCCCAGCTCTAACCTCAGCCTCAGCCCCAACCTTAGCCCCAGCCCCAACCCCAACCTCAACCTCAGCCCCAGTCCCAACCCCAGCCCCAACCTTAGCCCCCAGCCCCAACCCCAGCCCCAACCTCAGCCCCAGCCCCAGCCCCAACCTCAGCCTCAGCCCCAAACCCAGCCCCAACCTTAGCCCCAGCCCCAAACTCAGCCCCAACCTCAGCCCCAGCCCCAACCTCAGCCACAGCCCCAGCCCCAGCCCCAACCTCAGCCCCAGCCACAGCTCCATCCCCATCCCCAGCCTCAGCCCCAGCCCCCGCCCCAGGCTTTTGCCAAGTATCCTGCATGGGCGGCAGATGTTTGTAAGAAACCTGCTCTGAAGAGGGTCACAGTGGAAGAATGCCACAGGAGCTGCCTGACGCTGTCCTCTAGTCTGCCAATTGGAACAGACAGCAGGACAGGAGTGCTGCCCCTAGCCCTAGCAGCATGATGGCTGTGGAAGTAGGGGCTTTGGGAAAGAGAACGTGCACTTGAACGCTCCCGAGAACCTTCTCATGCTCCCTTCCTCGATTTGCATAGGCTTAAGAAGAACCCATCACCCTCCTTCCTCCCCTCTTCCTCCTCCCTCTCTCTTGGCCCATTTGTGTTGTCTAATTGCTCAGCAAATATGCCACCACAGCCCTTAACCCGCTTTTCATGTCTGAGATTTAAAGAGCCGGGCCTGCCAAGATAGGAGCACATTAAACCCACTAGCCATGGCTTCCTTCCACACGTCTCTTACTGAATGGATGTTATGTTACCACTGGGTATAAACTGAGAGGTTGGGGGGGAAATAATTACATATGTCAGTCCATTAAAATAATTTAAAGCCCCTTACACTTCAGTGTTGTGATGCAAAAATTCTAACAAAATGTATAGCGCATAGAATTAAAAAGGTATTGTCAGACATTATTCATTCTAATCAGACAGGTTTTTTACATGGACGATACGTTGGAGATAATATAAGGCAAGTACAGGAAACAATAGAACACTATGGAAAATCTGGGAAACCAGGCCTACTATTCATAGCAGACTTCGAAAAGGCATTTGATAAAGATCGACTGGGGTTTATATATAAATGCCTGGAGCATTTCAATTTTGGACAATCTCTTATAAATTGGGTTAAAATCATGTATAGTAACCCTAGGTGTAAAATAGTAAATAATGGCTATTTATCCCTTGAAAAATAGGTATTTTCTAAAACCTGACCTCAATGGGACAACCTGGTGAAATAAAGGTAAATAAGAAGATTTGTTTCATCCTCCTTGACCAATCACATGCAACAGTGATTGATGTAACCAGATGACGCCAGACACTTAGCTGTCAGCTCGTGAATAAAGGTGACAAAGTGGCTTTGCTATGGTTCAGGGGGCCGACTGACCCTTGAGACTCATTTAGGTCCTGGTTCTCTAATACCACTGCCTTCCCCCAGTTTGTGTGTGTGGTGTGGTGTGTGTGTGTGGTGTGTGTGTGTGATGTGTGGTGTGTGGTGTGTGGTGTGTGTGTGTGTGGGGTGTGTGGTGTGTGGTCTGTGTGTGTGTGTGTGTGGTGTGTGTGTGTGTGTGGTGTGGTGTGGTGTGTGTGTGGTGTGGTGTGTGTGTGTGTGTGTGTGTGTGTGTGTGTGTGTGGTGTGGTGTGTGTGTGTGGTGTGTGTGTGTGTGTGTGTGTGTGTGTGTGTGGTGTGTGTGTGTGTGTGTGTGTGTGTGTGTGTGTGTGTGTGTGTGTGTGTGTGTGGTGTGGTGTGGTGTGTGTGTGTGTGTGTGTGTGTGTGTGTGTGTGTGTGTGTGTGTGTGTGTGTGTGTGTGTGTGGTGTGGTGTGGTGTGTGTGGTGTGTGTGTTGTGTGGTGTGTGTGTGTGTGTGTGTGGTGTGGTGTGGTGTGGTGTGTGTGTGTGTGTGTGTGTGGTGTGTGTGTCCTCTCCACTCTGCCTCCTGGTCCAGGGTTAGGGACCATGTCAAGGGCTCAGCCTGCTCTACTGAAGGGATGTTAATCTGACTGGGATGATAGATTGGCTCTCCATCTCTGTTTCTTCCTTCATTCTTTTTTCATCCCTTAACACCCCCCAAACCCCCCAAACACAGCCACGGGAATCCTGGGAAAATTCTCCCCTTGGGGTAAGAGACAAAAGACATGGGATGATGAAGAAATCCTACTGCGAATCTATCAGAGATTTTCTCCTCTCCCTCTATCTCCATTCAACCTAAAATAAATGTTCCAATCCATGTCCCTTTTGATCTTTTTTCAAACCGAAACAATGCAGGATCTGGACGCTGTTTTTCCTGTTGTTCTCATCCTTGTCTGTGGTACGCACTTTGTTCAAAAGCTTAATCTATAACCCACCATAATCTTTGTGTGTCTAGGGCTTCAAAATGATTAGAGAAGATTGAGGTCAAAAAGCCATTAGTCATAAAAATTAGTCCCCCATTAAAGCCACTCCCCTTTTTTTTCCACCACACCCAATCAAACACCCAGATTTCCAGATCACATGTTGAGGAACATTTAAACGTACCAATCGTCTCCAGTGTCCGAAAAATTATCATTAGACATGTTTGCTGGAAGTCTAATGCATTCTGTCAGCAATGATAATTCTTCTCTCTCGGGCTAGGGTGCTGCCACAGTTAGGACAGTGGAGGGAGAAGGGGGAGAGAGCCGAGCTGGCACCAGGAATGTTGTTTTTCTCTCTGCCTAAGAGGACTGTTAACAGCTTGCTGTATTTTATCCCATATTCCCATATTGATTTGTTTTTCTAATTTAAAATATATTGGGCATTTACCAGTATACCTACCAACTCCAAGCCTGTAGCAGTTAGTGACTGGAAAGAAGGGAAGGGGTAGGAAGAAAAAGAAGGGGGAGAGAGCAGAGTAGAGCTGGCATTAGGAATGTTGTTTTTCACCATCCCTGAGAGAACTGTTTACAGCTTGGTGTATTAAAGGTGCACTATGCAGGTTCATCATTTCCTGGTTGCAAAAATTCTAATAGTTTTCCTAATTTCAGTTTATGTGACAGAAACAGTGTAGATAATTATTCTACCATCTAAACCGCTGTGAAATATCTTTTTAATACCCCAAAATATTGTATTTTCATATTTTTGAAGCTGGTGTACAAAACCGAATGTAAAAGATGCAAAAATTAGGTTTAAGAACGGGAAGCATAGAACAGCCCTCCCTCCCTGTCCTTCAACAGCCCTCCCTCCCTGTCCTACAACAGCCCTCTCTCCCTGTCCTTCAACAGCCCTCCCTCCCTGTCCTTCAACAGTCCTCTGTCCCTGTCCTTCAACAGCCCTCCCTCCCTGTCCTTCAACAGCCCTCTCTCCCTGTCCTTCAACAGCCCTCCCTCCCTGTCCTACAACAGCCCTCTCTCCCTGTCCTTCAACAGCCCTCCCTCCCTGTCCTTCAACAGCCCTCCCTCCCTGTCCTTCAACAGCCCTCCCTCCCTGTCCTTCAACAGCCCTCCCTCCCTGTCCTTCAACAGCCCTCCCTCCTTGTCCTACAACAACCCTCCCTCCTTGTCCTACAACAGCCACGGCGACAACAGCCACGGCGACAACAGCCACAGTTGACTAGAATACATTCCTACGCCAGAGCAATTTCGATCAAACACACTACAGTGGAACATCAATCAGTGGGATCTCTTTCCTCTGTGTCTGTCGTCCTCTTCCTTCCCTCTCTGCTTCTCAGCTCAGACAGGCTCTTTGGTGGCTCTGAAAGAACGTCATTGTCACTGAGATAATTCCCTGCTCTGGCCCCAGCAGCGAAGAGGAGAGGATGAAGGGATGAAGGGATGAGTGGCGACTTCATTTATCTGCTGGGCTGATAACCCAATCAAGCGGCCAGTGTGGCAGAGAGGTCTGTCTGGGGCACCAGGGAGCTTGTCTGTCTGTCTGTCTGGTCTGTATGTAGGTTGGAAGGCATTTCAATGTGATCTGGTCAGACACTCTGTATTTTTACAGCTCTGAGAATGGGTCAATTCTGGGCAGTAGCCAGATTCCAGACAGAGGTGGACGACGATTTAAGGGCTTTTCATACTACTGAGTCAAGCCAAACCAAGCTGTACTGAGCTGGCCTGGTTACGCATCCATCATATAGTTACTGGAACCGTGCTGAAAAGGACAGTGTGAAAAGGAAATATCCACGCCACACACAATGAATGCCATATGAGTCAGTTATCAACCATTATGTTATCCATGGTTCTCCATTGTCATTAGGGTCCGTCTCTCGGTTGGTCAGCTGTGGTATTTGAGTCCTGGCCGAGGTTGAAAGGAAAGAGTCAAGTTTGAACCAGATCCAATGGACAACATGCCTTCGAGGTTGGCTGGTTTTGGGACCTCTCCGGCCTAGCTCCCTGGCCCCACAGGACAATGACACACATATTCAAAAATCAGAATAGGAGTGCTGATCTAGGATCAGGTCCCTTCTGTCCATATAATCGTATTCGTTATGATATAAAAGGCAAAACTGATCCTATATCCAGAACTCTCTTTGAGAGGAGCTATCATTGCAGACGTGTTACTCAAAGGGCTTGGTGCGTGACAGAGTGCACGACGCCTACACATCACCTCTGGAGGACAGATGCGTCCCTTTCAGGATTTTTGTTTTTTGCCCGTTTGCAGGCATGTTGAGGAGAGCTCAATGAGCTACTGTAGTTCTTGTCCTGTCTCATCTATGTTATGGCTGGATATTTAATGTGGTTCCATTTCCCATACGTGCAATCTTTTGAGGGGATGATATCCGGAGCTCTTATAGAATTATGAAAAACTGTTTTATAATCTGAGTTCATAGCTGAGCTACACAGATAAAGCAGCAATCGCCTCCCTGAGAACAGATTACTGTCTAATCTCCATCCACCACGTTCTCTTCCTCTCTCTGTCTCTCTCTCTTTATCTCTCTCTCTTTATCTCTGTCTCTCTCTTTCTCTCTCTGTCTCTCTCTCTCTTTATCTCTCTCTCTCTCTCTCTCTCTCTCTCTCTCTCTCTTGCTTTCTCTCTCTCTCGCTTTGTCTCTCTCTCTCTCTCTCTCTCTCTCGCTCTCTCTCTCTCTCTCGCTCTCTCACTCTCTCTCACTCTCTCTCTCTCTCTCGCTTTCTCTCTCTCTTGCTTTCTCTCTCTCTCTTGCTTTCTCTCTCTGTCTCTGTCTCTCTCTCTCGCTCTCTGTCTTTCTCTCTTTATCTCTCTCTCTCTCTCTCTCTCTCTCTGTCTCTCTCTCTTTATCTCTCTCTCGCTCTCTCTCTCTCTCTCTCTCTCTCTCTCTCTCTCTCTCTCTCTCTCTCTCTCTCTCTCTCTCTCTCTCTCTCTCTCTCTCTCTCTCTCTCTCTCTCTCTCTCTCTCTCTCTCTCTCTCTCTCTCTCTCTCTGTCTTTCTTTCTCTTTCTCTATCCCCCTCCCTCCTTTTGATCTTTCCCAGGAACCTTGCTGCTTTCTTTAGGAGATAATAAAACACCAGACGATAGCCCTCTGGAGTTCATGTAGTGGAATATTCATTACTCTGTCTAGGGAATAGAGTGACATTTGGAACACAGCCTATCTCTCCCTTGTCTCCTCTACACTGTTGTAAGGTTAAATCCCAACTTTGAATCTGCCTCAGTGTTGCTAATATTTGCTATCCTTTATCCCACTACTGTGTCTGAGCTTCACAAGGTTGAAGTGACTAGGTCCCAGAGAAAGGCACTACTGTATGTCTGATCTCTTTTCTTCTGGTTGTTAAAAGGGATATCCTACTTAGTATACACTGTTCTGTGGTAACTGGAGATATGCTGTTTTGTTCACCCTGAAACACAACTCATCAGATGTTTTGGAGACAGTGCTCTCCAGTTTCAGTTGTGGAACATAGATAGTTTCAACACACAGAGTATAATATTATGATTAATGGATTACGGTTGAGTTTCTTCTGATTATACTGTATCTAGACCTAAACTAAAGCCTCAAGCTAAGACTTACCATACAGTACATATAAATATTTAATGCATGAATGTGTGTATATTTCAATTTATGGCAAGATTTCCTGTGATTCCTATTTCCTATATATGCTTAAGCAGAGGACTGGTTCCCTGATAGCTAGTTAGTTACTAAGCAGATTAGAATAGGTCCACAACATGGGGGCCGGGCTCTGATTGGATTCTCCATGCCCGTCTTCAATGTTAAAATCCCATTAAGCGTTTGGCACCCCGAGTCAAACTACCCCATCACGTATACCCAAACCCAACCCTGGGAGAGAGTGATAGCAGGGCTGCGCTTCCCTAATCTGACTACCCCCGCCATCACCACTGCTGGCTGACAGATAAACAACAGCTCCCGCCTCACCTCCTGCAGCCCCTTGGCCTCCCACGTAGATATACGCCACTTCGGTTTTATCCAAAGCGACTTACATCCAAAGTGAATACAGTCGTTTTTAGTATGTGTAGGCCTATGGTGTCCCTGCGGGAACTGAACCCACGACCAATTGGTGTTGATAGCGACACAGCCTTCCGACTGAGCCACACAGGACCACAGGACCATGCAAATCACTCCACCAACCCCTGGCCTGGTTCCCAATGCCTTATGGGTAATGGAACTGGTAGGTTCTGTCAACCTTTTGTCACTATCAACCAGGTGTTTTAGATCATCAAAACCAAACTTTGGTCACAGTTTCAGTCAACGATTACAAAAATATAGGTTTTGTACATTTTTATTTCCAGAAGGGCACAATGCATGACACTTGCATTAGTGTGTTTTTTTGGTGATAACGTTAAAACATCTGCACACTTTGATGTAGACTTAGAAGTGTAGCTGGGAGGGAGACAGGGAGACACCCAGTAGTCTGGCTGCGTCTCGGATGGCACCCTTATTCCCTACATAGTGCACTACTTTAAAACATCCGCACACTTTGATGTAGACTTAGAAGTGTGTGTGTGTGTCCAGGTCCCAATAAATGCTTTGATGGTGTGTCTTATGTAAGCTGTTGCAGTATGTCTGATATTTGTTTCAAACATTGTTCCCCCCTGCTGCTGTCTTGGTTGGACCAGGTCTCTCTTGAAAAATAGATTTTATCTCAAAGAGACTAAAAAAATAAGAATAAAAAGTAATTTAACCAGAGCACCGTGGGGTGAATAGTGTGCCATTTGGGATGCTGGCTCTGTTTGTGGTTTCTTCTGGAGGGGGTTTACGACTTCACAAATGTAAATCCTCCATCCTCTAAACTGTAGTTCTGAGCGTAAATAGAACCCAGTATGTAGTCCCTTTCTTTTGTTAACATCTTTAGGATGTCAGTATCTTCAGTATTGCCAGTACATTTTATTTACTTTTCCTCCTGGGTCACTTTGAAAGCAACACATGTTTACTGTGGTCATTACTGTTTAACTGTCTATTTTCCAAGAGGCTATAATGCATAGCAGAAGACCCCTTTTGCAACAGGTTAAAAGCACACTCCTTAATTCGAAAAAAACAACAAAACGTCAGCCCCACCACTCGGTTTGCTATAAAGCTGAGGGATTGGGCCGCTAGAGAAGTGTAACCACTCTCAGATAGTGATTTAAATGATAAAGACAGATGTACATGTCCCAAATTGGGTCTTTTTAAAGCTTGTGTTATTCTAACAGATGTTATGTAGTGGCGGTGAGAAGGCTGATGAGAGGGTCAGCTTGGGGTGAGAGAAAGAGAAGAGAAGGTAGTGACCGGAGCTTTCTCTCTGTCCCACCATTCTAATCTAGACTGTCTGGCTGAAATATGGCTTTCTTTGGTGTAGTATTCGATGATAGGAACAATACACCTGCTGGAGGCCTAGGGCTATTCTTTGTCCCTATACACCCCTACCTACCACTCCTCCAAGTGTTCATGCTATTATTGGTGTAAAAAAAACCTCAATATGACTCTTAGCAAGTCTTCTGCTTTTCCTGTATGTAATAGAGCTGTAGTGTGTCTATATCTTGTCATGTACAGCAGTGTTCCAAGATACCATTACCTTTTTTTTTAATAATTACTCAAAGTATGGAGCTATTCCAAAAGCATAACAAAACTTTTAAAAAATAACGTGTATTTTTTACTTTCCAGTTTTGTCATGAGATCAGTGATTGTTTGTAAGTTGTTTGTCCTTGGCCTGAACTGATTCAAACACAGCCAAAGTACATTGTGGTCATTTTCTGTTGTCGCTTTACGATATTTTCCGCATCCTAGACTATTGAGATGGTTTTCATCCTAGACTATTGAGATGGTTTTCATCCTAGACTATTGAGATGGTTTTCATCCTAGACTATTGAGATGGTTTTCATCCTAGACTATTGAGATGGTTTTCATCCTAGACTATTGAGATGGTTTTCATCCTAGACTATTGAGATGGTTTTCATCCTAGACTATTGAGATGGTTTTCATCCTAGACTATTGAGATGGTTTTCATCCTAATTATATCTCATCCTATTTCTTCTCAATTAGTTTTTCTGTCTACTTGAAAGGTTCCAGTGGAAATTGATTGTTGGAAGCAGGAGCATGTTCTAGACAGCTTTGGTGAATCACCACATTCCAAATGGCTGACTAAAGAAATAAATGAGAGAGAGAGAGAGAGAGAGAGAGAGAGAGAGAGAGAGAGAGAGAGAGAGAGAGAGAGAGAGAGAGAGAGAGAGAGAGAGAGAGAGAGAGAGAGAGAGAGAGAGAGAGAGAGAGAGAGAGAGAGAGAGAGAGAGAGAGAGAGAGAGAGAGAGAGAGAGAGAGAGAGAGAGAGAGAGAGAGAGAGAGAGAGAGAGAGAGAGAGAGAGAGAGAGAGAGAGAGAGAGAGAGAGAGAGAGAGAGAGAGAGAGAGAGAGAGAGAGAGAGAGAGAGAGAGAGAGAGAGATGTGCCTAAATAAAGCCATGCAGTGGTCTAACGCACCACTATGACAGACACCTGTTCTATATCCATAATATCTAATAGCACAGAATCCCTTTCCCTGAATAGGACTTATATTGTTTGAAACAGACACAATAGAGAGACTCTATTTCTATGGTCTGACCATAGACATATGATCCACGCTGGATACCTACCAGTCATAGCCAGAGAAATACAATGATATTCTATGCCATTCTATTTCTATGGTCGTAGTGCTCTAGTTTGATTGACATGATGCATGCCTTTCTGACGTGCTCCCTTTTACTTTGTGCCTCCAAACTAGAGCAACCTCACATTTCTGTGTTTTGTGATGCTAAATTTAGCAACGACTCTGACAAGCAATTAATATGAAAAATAAAGAAAGAAACTCTTGCACACAATTGCTAATTTATCATTTAGCATGTGTGTTTTATATGAATATATAATAAATATATTCTATACTTGAACGAGTGAAAAGAAAATTGGCCTAAAAAAGGAAAACAAATATTGAAGTGCAATCACAGATTGGAAACTGTTACTGTGTATGTTGTATCAACTCCATTATAGACCCTTTATTGCCATTGATCTCCGAAGATGAACGGTGAGTTAATAGCCCTCGGGATTCAGGAAGTAAATTAAATTGAAATGGAATTTCTATTTAATCCCTGAACTAACTAAATTGGTCTGCTAATCATCTGTCTAGCTCGCTACATGTGGATCACTATAATTAGTATGATCACTCAGAGGATGGCTAATCCAATCCAGTAAACAGCAACGTTAAGTTGGTGTGCCAGTACCATATCCTCTATCCATTATCTCTATCCCTCTATCCATTATCTCTATCCATTATCTCTATCCATTATCTCTATCTGTTACGGATACAGGTATCCTGTGTTTTTGTGTGTTTCTACTCTTTCTGCCCTAATCACAGGTGTCCTGTATGTTCCTGATTGGTGGTCGTTGAGGTGTCTGCTGATTGGACCAATCAGTGAACATTCCTGTGAATAGCACCACCTGTTACTCGTTTGTTGAATCACACAGCCCATTGTATAAAACCAGACTTGTGTTTGTTGAGAGAGAGAGACTTTTTGCCATATGTGAGTATGGACACGGTGGTGTCCTGTGTGTTGTGTACGCACTAAGTTGTTGGTTACCCTATTGGTAACATTATTAGAAAATATTTATTTACCTGAGTGTGGATACTGTTGTATCCTGTGTACTTAGTTAATTGCTGAGTACCCTGTTTAGTAGTTTTGTGTGTTGTTTGGGAAAAGGGGGGTTTAAGCTAGTTGCCCTTGGGCGTACATTACCCGTAGGAAGAAATCTGTCTATAAACACCAGTTAGACCTGAGCGGACCACCCACTGTATTTTTGTATGACTAGCAGTAGCCTAGCGGTTCTTCAGGCAGGCTAGATCAGTTTAGGGGGTTTTACACTATTGTTTCATTTCTTGGGTCCTGCTCAGCCCTTTTTCCCAAACCTTTACCGTGTGTTTAGTAATAAACACTTTGTGTTTGACGGTAGTTCATGGTAGTTGTGTCTTATTTGTTCTCACTATTCCATGCCACACTTATAATTTACATGAATTTATGTTACGGGTCTCATGTCCATCCACCCTAGATGTTTAGAGCCACGGGGTTCGTAACATAAAGTGGGGGTTCGTCCGGGATCTATCCCATGCTACTCGTGCAAATTAGTAAGTGTCTGGTTCAGTGTTGAGCTTAGCAGCTGTAACTACCTGTTTTTTTTTGTGTGTGTTCAGTAGTCGACGGCTCGTGTAGTTAGTAGGATGGCTACTTTTGATTTGGAAGCATTTTTGGAAAACCCTACGTGGGAGATTTTTGAGAATTGTCGTAGAGTGGATCTACAGGCTTTGGCTGACCACTTTTCTGTACCCATACCGAGGGGTATAGTGAAAGCAGAAGTTAGGGAAGTAGTGCTAGCGATATTGTTAAACGAGCGAGTGCTTGAGTTACCGCCGCCTGAGTCTGCTGCTCCTGTAGGGGATGTGGTTGATGTTTCTGTAAGCCCATCAGTGTCTGAGGACGAGGCTAAGGCTCCAGCCACATTGCCCCGTTATGACCCACTCTCCCCACTGACTGACAGTGATGCCAGGATCGATGTCCGCTCGACGCGGCTCCAAATGGAGGCGGAAGAGCGGGCACAAATCAGGCAAGACAAGCTGGAGATGCGTAAAATGGAGCTAGAGGCAGAACAGGAGACGTGTAAGGCAGAACAGGAGACGCGTAAGATAGAACAGGAGACGCGTAAGATGGAACTGGAGACGCGTAGGCTTGATCAAGAACTGGAGACGCGTAGGCTTGATCAAGAACTGGAGACGCGTAGGCTTGATCAAGAACTGGCGATGCGTAAAATGGAACTAGAGGCAGAAACAGCGAGGTTAGTCTCTGCTAATACTATGCCTGCTAGTGAGCCATCCTCACCAGCTGTGTCATCTGCTACGTTTGATATTAGTAGGCAGATCACCTTGGTACCTGTGTTCAGGGAGTCAGAGGTTGATTCCTATTTCAGTGTTTTTGAACGTATAGCGGTAGCATTGAAATGGCCCGACGAGGTATGGTGCCTATTACTTCAGTGTAAGCTAACAGGTAAAGCCCAAGAGGTTCTGGCAGCGCTACCTCTTGAAGACAGTTTGAATTATGAGGTGGTCAAAGCTACTGTTCTTCGTGCCTATGAGCTTGTTCCTGAGGCATATCGACAGAGATTTAGGTCTCATAAAAAGTCTCCTACTCAGACTTATGTGGAGTTTGCTAGAGACAAAGGAAATCTGTTTGACAAATGGCACAGTGCTAGTAAGGTAACTGATTTTAACTCTCTACGGGAGTTAATCTTGTTAGAAGAGTTTAAAAATTGTTTACCGAACGCATTGTAGTTTATCTGAACGAACAGAAAGTATCCTCACTGTCGGAAGCGTCTGTATTGGCAGACGAGTTTGTGTTGACGCATAAGAGCGTGTTTTCGGCTCGTACGGAGAGCAGGGCTGCGGAGTTGCTAACTTCTAGTCCTAGTCGACCAGCAGTACATCCAGCACGCCCAAAAGATGTGCGTCACTGTTTCTATTGTCATAAGGTGGGACATATAGTTAATGATTGCTTTCTGCTAAAACGCAAACCGGGGATGCCTCAGCACGCCAGGCCGCCAACGGGGTGTTGGGCTGATTACGTGCGGTTGTAAGGCCGGAATCAAGACAGAAGCCTCATAGTGAATGTGGTTTGAAAGTCCCTGTCCCAGATCACAGTTATGAACCGTTCATTTTTGAGGGGTTTGTTTCTATATCAGATGATGAAGCGTCTCAGCGTCCAGTTAGAATCCTCAGAGATACTGGTGCGGCGCAGTCGTTCATACTAGCTGATGTGTTGCCCTTGTCTAATAATACATATTGTGGTTCCAGTGTGTTAGTACAAGGAATTGAAATGGGTTTCGTCCCAGTGCCATTGCACTTTGTGAACGTACACTCTGAGTTAGTCAGTGGATTGTTCAGAGTTGGCGTACGTCCGATGTTGCCAGTAAAAGGGGTGACCTTTATAATGGGCAACGATATTGCCGGAGGAAAGGTAATACCCATATTGGAGGTATTGGATAAAAGTGACCAGTCTCTCTCCGAGGAGCTGGCACAGGGTTATCCAGATGTGTTCCCCGCTTGTGCTGTCACACGTGCTCAAGCACGACAAGTGGGTGAAGTGGTAGATTTGTCAGACACGATTCTATTCAGAGAGTGTGACCCAGAGGATAGTTTGGGTGCTACCTCTGGTAAGCTGGTGCAGTCTGACCAACAGCCCAGAGAAAGGAAGAAGGAAATGGCACTTGTTGCTGAGGCAATACAGTTACCAGTTACTCGTGAGCAGCTGATCGCTAACCAACAGGTTGACATTAGCCTGGCTAAATGTTTTTCTAGTGTTGTCTCAGAGGAGGAGCTAAAGAAGAAAAACATGGCATACTTCATTGATGGTAATCTCCTCATGCGTAAATGGACATCCCATGTTGACGCTGGCGGAGATTGGAATGCTGTTTACCAAATAGTGATTCCTACAGCCTTTCGACAAAATGTTTTATCCCTCGCTCATGATCACCAGTGGTCCGGACATCTGGGAGTCACCAAGACTTATGATCGAGTTTTGCGACATTTCTTTTGGCCTGGCTTAAAACAAGATGTGGCTCAGTTCTGTCGGACTTGCCACACCTGTCAAGTAGTTGGGAAACCGAACCAGGTTATTTCCCCCGCGCCTCTTTGTCCCATACCGGCCATAGGTGAACCATTCGAACATGTGATGGTTGATTGTGTTGGACCATTACCGAAAACAAAATCTGGTAACCAGTTTATGTTGACAATTATGTGTGTGGCCACCAGGTACCCAGAGGCCATTCCTCTGCGAAGGATTACTGCTCCGGTGGTGAGTAAAGCGTTGATCAAATTCTTCTCAACTTTTGGATTACCTAAGGTGATACAAACTGATCAGGGTACGAATTTCCTTTCTAAACTTTTCAAACAAGTGTTAAAATCCTTGTCAGTTACACACCGTGTGTCAAGCGCATATCACCCAGAGTCTCAGGGTGCGCTTGAACGTTGGCATCAGACCCTGAAGTCTATGCTCCGTAAATATTGCTTGGAATCTGAGAAAGATTGGGATGAGGGAGTTCCTCTAGTATTGTTTGCTGTCCGTGAGACAGTACAGGAATCCCTAGGGTTCAGCCCAGCTGAACTGGTGTTTGGACACACCATGAGAGGACCTATGAAAGTCCTTAAGGATCAGTTTTTGTCACAAGAGTTGTGTGTGAAAGAAAATGTGTTGGACTACGTTAGTCGCTTTCGTGAGCGCCTACATGCTGCCTGTGCTCTAGCAAAGGAAGCGCTGTCTTCCTCACAGAAACGGATGAAACGACACTATGACACACAGGCTGTTTCTCGTTCACTGCAGCCAGGTGACCGAGTTCTTGTGTTGTTGCCTGTGCCAGGAGCGTCATTGTCAGCACGTTTCTCTGGGCCTTATGTCATTGAAAAGAAACTAACTGAAACTGACTATGTGATACAGACTCCTGATAGAAAACGCCAATCTCGTGTGTGCCACGTTAACATGTTGAAGACATACCACAACAGACCCGTCACTCAGGTAGACAGTCCAGAGAAACTGGCCGAGTCGGCTGTCTCTGTTGCTGCCACGGCTGTAGTGGGAGGTCATGTTAATGATGTGGACGGAGATGGTTTGGAGTTGCGCAATACTCAGCAGCAGTGTGCTAGATTGCCCAATTCAGAGATGCTGCTGTCTCTCCCGTCAAGCCTGATTCATTTAACGGACAGACAGTCAGATGAGATTGTGAGACTGTTACACAGCTTTCCATGTCTTTTTAATGATGTTCCTACATGTACAAATGTGTTAGAACATGACATTAATGTTGGAAACGCTGCACCTATCAAGCAACATCCTTATCGTGTCAACGTTGCTAAGAGAAAGATAATGAGGGGTGAGGTCGGTTATTTGCTGGAGAATAACCTGGCTATGCCAAGTTCAAGTCCTTGGAGTTCTCCGTGCATTCTGGTTCCTAAACCTGATGGGACATCCAGATTATGTACGGACTATCGGAAAGTCAATGCTGTCACAGTGCCCGACTCGTTCCCGTTACCCAGACTGGATGACTGTATTGATACTGTTGGTGCTGCTACTTATGTAACCAAACTAGATCTTCTAAAAGGTTACTGGCAGGTGCCGTTAACCCCACGTGCCTCCGACATCTCTGCCTTTGTGACCCCAGATCACTTCCTACAATATGCTGTCATGGCATTTGGGATGCGGAACGCACCAGCCACTTTCCAACGCCTGGTTAACACAGTATTGGCTGGAGTTCCTAATTGTAGTGCTTACCTTGATGATCTGGTCATTTATTCAACTGAGTGGTCTGATCATGTTAACACTCTAAGGGTAGTGTGTGAACGTCTAGCAACCGCTTCTCTAACCCTGAACTTAGCAAAGTGCGAGTTTGGGAAGGCCACTGTTACGTATCTTGGTAAACAGGTCGGCCATGGTCAGGTGCGCCCTGTAGATGCCAAGGTCTCAGCTATAAACGCATTTCCCGCACCTACCACCAGAAGAGAGCTACGCCGTTTTTTAGGGATGGTTGGCTACTACCGTAGTTTCTGTAAAAATTTCTCTGCGGTAGTTGCTCCATTAACGGATTTGCTCAGTCCGGCGAGAAAATTTGTATGGTCTGAAGATTGTTGTACTGCTTTCAACACTGCTAAAGCACTCTTGTGTAGTACTCCTGTTCTTGCTGCGCCAGATTTTGAGCGGCCGTTTAAACTGGAGGTAGATGCAAGTGCCAGAGGTGCTGGTGCTGTTCTACTGCAGCAAGACCAGAGTGGAGTGGACCATCCTGTCTGTTATTTTTCACGGAAATTTAACAAATGTCAGACAAACTATTCCACCATTGAACAAGAAGCTCTAGCTTTGTTGTTAGCTCTGCAGTACTTTGAAGTTTATGTTGGTTCCAGTGCATTACCAGTGGTAGTGTATACTGACCATAACCCCTTAGTTTTTCTCCACCGGATGTACAACCAGAACCAACGCCTTATGCGTTGGGCACTTGTCGTGCAAAATTATAATTTGGAGATCCGCCACAAAAAGGGGTTAGATAATGTGTTGGCAGATGCTTTGTCTCGTGTGTAATGATCTAGGTTTTTTTTTGGTTATCCCGGCAGGAGGGTTATTGAATTTTGGGTGTTGTGATGAGTACGTGTGTCGCAAACCATTTTGGTTTGCTCTTTTAAGGGTGGGAGTGTTACGGATACAGGTATCCTGTGTTTTTGTGTGTTTCTACTCTTTCTGCCCTAATCACAGGTGTCCTGTATGTTCCTGATTGGTGGTCGTTGAGGTGTCTGCTGATTGGACCAATCAGTGAACATTCCTGTGAATAGCACCACCTGTTACTCGTTTGTTGAATCACACAGCCCATTGTATAAAACCAGACTTGTGTTTGTTGCAAGGGAGAGAGACTTTTTGCCATATGTGAGTATGGACACGGTGGTGTCCTGTGTGTTGTGTACGCACTAAGTTATTGGTTACCCTATTGGTAACATTATTAGAAAATATTTCTTTACCTGAGTGTGGATACTGTTGTATCCTGTGTACTTATTTAATTGCTGAGTACCCTGTTTAGTAGTTTTGTGTGTTGTTTGGGAAAAGGGGAGTTTAAGCTAGTTGCCCTTGGGCGTACATTACCCGTAGGAAGAAATCTGTCTATAAACACCAGTTAGACCTGAGCGGACCACCCACTGTATTTTTGTATGACTAGCAGTAGCCTAGCGGTTCTTCAGGCAGGCTAGATCAGTTTAGGGGGTTTTACATTATTGTTTCATTTCTTGGGTCCTGCTCAGCCCCTTTTTCCCAAACCTTTACCGTGTGTTTAGTAATAAACACTTTGTGTTTGACGGTAGTTCATGGTAGTTGTGTCTTATTTGTTCTCACTATTCCATGCCACACTTATAATTTACATGAATTTATGTTACGGGTCTCATGTCCATCCACCCTAGATGTTTAGAGCCACGGGGTTCGTAACACTATCCCTCTATCCATTATCTCTATCCCTCTATCATTATCTCTATCCATCCATCCATCCCACCATCCATCCATGACACCATTCAGCCCTCCCCTGTCCTTTATCTCCATCCAGTCAACACTAAACACACTGAAGGGAAGGCATTAGCATGCAGATTTGGAGTATTCATGCATTTCCCGAGTTACTCCCAAGTGGCGCAGCGGTCTAAGGCACTGCATCTCAGCGCTTGAGGCATCACTACAGACCCTGGTTCGATCCCGGGCTGTATCACATCCGGCCGTGATCGGGAGTCCCATAGGGCGGCGCACAATTGGCCCAGCATCGTCCGGGTTAGGGGAGGGTTTGGCCGTCATTGTAAATAAGAATTTGTTCTTAACTGACATGCCTCGTTAAATAAAATAATAAAATTAAGAAATACAGATGAGTTCAATATACAGTACCAGTCAAACGTTTTGGACACACCTACTCATTCCAGGGTTTTTCTTAATTTTTTCTATTTTCTACATTGCAGAATAATTGTGAAGACATCAAAACGATGAAATAACACATATGGAATCAAGTTGTAACCCAAAAAGTGTTAAACAAATCAAAATATATTTTATATTTGAGATTCTTCAAAGTAGCCACCGTTTTTCTTGATGACAGCTTTGCACACTCTTGGCATTCTCTCAACCAGCTTCATGAGGTAGTCACCTGGAATGAATTTCAATTAACAGGTGTGCCTTCTTAAAAGTTAATTTGTGGAATGTCTTTCCTTCTTAATGCGTTTGAGCCAATCAGTTGTGTTGTGACAAGGTAGGGGTGGTATACAGAAGATAGCCCTAGTTGGTAAAAGACCAAGTCCATATTATGGCAAGAACAGCTCAAATAAGCAAAGAGAAACAACACTCCATCATTACTTTAAGACATGAAGGTCAGTCAATCTGGAAAATTTCAAGAACTTTGAAAGTTTCTTCAAGTGCAGTCGCAAAAACCATCAAGTGCTATGATGAAACTGGCTCTCATGAGGACCGCCACAGAAAAGGAAGACCCATAGTTACCTCTGCTGCAGAAGTTCATAAGAGTTAACTGCACCTCAGATTGAAGCCCAAATAAATGCTTCACAGAGTTCAAGTAACAGACACATCTCAACATCAACTGTTCAGCGGAGACTGCGTGTATCAGGCCTTCATGGTCGAATTGCTGCAAAGAAACCACTATTAAAGGACACCAATAAGAGGAAGAGACTTGCTTTGGTCAAGAAACACGAGCAACGGACATTAGACCGGTGGAAATCTTCCCTTTGGTCTGATGAGTCCAAATTTGAGATTTTTGGTTCCAACCGCTGTGTATTTGTGAGACGCAGAGTAGGTGAACGGATGATCTCCGCATGTGTGGTTCCTACCGTGAAGCATGGAGGAGGAAGTGTGATGGTGTGGGGGTGCTTTACTGGTGACACTGTCTGTGATTTATTTAGAAGTCAAGGCACACTTAACCAGCATGGCTACCACAGCATTCTGCAGCGATACGCCATCCCATCTGGTTTGCGCTTAGTGGGACTATCATTTGTTTTTCAACAGGACAATGACCCAAAACACACCTCCAGGCTGTGTAAGGGCTATTTGACCAAGGAGAGTGATGGAGTGCTGCATCAGATGACCTGGCCTCCACAATCACCCGACCTCAGTCCAATTGAGATGGTTTGGGATGAGTTGGACCGCAGAGTGAAGGAAAAGCAGCCAACAAGCATTCCTCATGAAGCTGGTTGAGAGAATGCCAAGAGTGTGCAAAGCTGTCATCAAGGCAAGGGGTGGCTACATTGAAATATCCCCCATCACACCTGAGGCCCATCCGGTAGCTCTCAGCACTACAGCGTCACGGAGTGCAAGGCCTGCTCTGCTCTAAATCTTTAATGGACAACTAAGGGCCAACCAATGCTACCCCCCCTCCCCTCTCTCTCTCTCTCGCTCTCTCTCATTCTCTGTCTCTGTCTTTCTCTCTCTCTGCATAGTCTCTCATTCCCATCTGACCTGTTAGATACTGGTTTTACATAGCCTGTTGTGAGGACCTGAAGTACTGTATCTATGACAAATAATGTTTCTCTGTCCACCTGTGGTCCTATGACAACTGTTCAGACTGAGGTTGAGCTGTTGAAACAGCTTCAGGCTAAAAGCTTAGAAAACAATAATACTGCAGAGACTCATTTTCTTCTAGAAAGATGGCCACTTGCCATTTTATGACAAGTGCCTGGATTAGGACCTGTGCCGCTTTCTGTGTAAGGTAGGGTCGTACTCTGCGAATGTTGTAGAGCATGAACCTGCAGGATCGGGTCACCGCTTTGATGTTAGCGGAGAATGACAGGGTGTTGTCCAGGGTCACGCCAAGGTTCTTTGCACTCTGGGAGGAGGACACAATGGAGTTGTCAACCGTGATGGCGAGATCATGGAGCGGGCAGTCCTTCCCCGGGAGGAAGAGCAGCTCTGTCTTGCCGAGGTTCAGCTTGAGGTGGTGATCCGACATCCACACTGATATGTCTGCCAGACATGCAGAGATGCGATTCGCCGCCTGGTTATCAGAAGGGGGAAAGGAGAAAATGAATTGTGTGTCGTCTGCGTAGCAATGATAGGAGAGACCATGTGAGGATATGACAGAGCCAAGTTACTTGGTGTATAGAGAGAATAGGAGAGGGCCTAGAACTGAGCCCTGGGGGACACCAGTGGTGAGAGCACGTGGTGCGGAGACAGATTCTCGCCACGCCACCTGGTAGGAGCGACCTGTCAGGTAGGACGCAATCCAAGAGTGAGCAGCGCCGGAGATGCCCAACTCGGAGAGGGTGGAGAGGAGGATCTGATGGTTCACAGTATCAAAGGCAGCAGATAGGTCTAGAAGGATAAGAGCAGAGGAGAGAGAGTTAGCTTTAGCAGTGCGGAGAGCCTCCGTGACACAGAGAAGAGCAGTCTCAGTTGAATGACCAGTCTTGAAACCTGACTGGTTTGGATCAAGAAGGTCATTCTGAGAGAGATAGCAGGAGAGTTGGCTATAGACGGCACGCTCAAGAGTTTTGGAGAGAAAAGAAAGAAGGGATACTGGTCTGTAGTTGTTGACATCGGAGGGATCAAGTGTAGGTTTTATGAGGAGGGGTGCAACTCTCGCTCTCTTGAAGACGGAAGGGATCAAGGATGAGTTGATGAGCGAGGTGAGGTAAGGGAGAAGGTCTCCAGAAATGGTCTGGAGAAGAGAGGAGGGGACAGGGTCAAGTGGGCAGGTTGTTGGGCGGCCGGCCATCATAAGTCGCAAGATTTAATCTGGAGAGAGAGGGGAGAAAGAAGTCAAAGCATAGGGTAGGGCAGTGTGAGCATGACCAGCGGTGTCATTTGACTTAATAAATGAGGATCGGATGTCGTCTGGCAGGGTCTCATCCCTTCATACCCCAACACAGACCCTGCTTTGGGGGATCTGTGTGCAGGGCGGTCGGGTCGACCACCACCCACCAGCACCAGCCAGCCTGTGTCACGGTCAAAGCCCCTGCCACTCCATGGTCAACCACGGTCAACATCAACGGTCCCATTCTCTACCCCCGGGGGACATTTTTTCAATGCCATAAAGCAGATGCTGTATTATAGAGGAACAAAGCAGGGCCCATCTCAACATGTTTACCATGAGAAAGGCACTCCGGGTCAGGATGCCTATCACTGTGTGGGCCTTTTAGACGCTCACTCTCTCCCTCTATAATAACCAGACGAGAGTGCCAGGTCACAAAGGAGAATGGGTCTACGTCCCAAATGGCACCCTATTTCCTATTTAGTGCATTACTTTTGACCAGACCCCTGATCAAAGTAGTGTACTTGATAGGGAATTGCCTCCCATTTGGTGCACAGACCGGGCAACTACCAGTCAAGTATTGTGATCACTCTGTGGTTGAGAGGAAATGCAGTGTTAAAGTGCTGATCCAGGCTGTTCAGGATATGTATTGAGAGAATACAGAGATTACCATGACAGAGAATGAGCCCGTCAGCATTTAGGGAGTTACAGCCTTACAGGAAGTCTGATACGTGTGCAGGAAGCTTTGGATTTCAGCTTTTGTCCACTTAAAAACCTCTCTAAAAGTAGGAAGCCCCCAATATTTCAATGGCCCAACATCATATGACATTCTGTCATTTTGTGCAGCAGAGGTGCTGCAGTCATTTGCCCTACTGCACTGTGCTCTTCCTTCAGGTTGATCTATTAATCACTCTCTCCCAAAGGGTTTCTTAGACAGTGGTCTGCATAAAACCTGATAGTTCAGATACCCCCCCCCACAAATACAGTAGGTCTGCATTGAAAAAGCAGTTTCAAAGATCTTAACTTTACTTCAGTTCAGTTGTTGCATTCTTTTATAGGAGATGCTATCACTTTTCTTTTTTTGGAATACTAAAATGATTTATTTCAGTTCAGATTGATCTAACCATGCCAGCTGCTCCTGGGACTTGAGATGGGGGAAAAGAGTCAACAAATCAAGGAGCTGAAAGCCCTGAAACAACATGATGACAGACTGCTTAGCAGGAGCAACCAAAACCCCTCCAGTTAAATGATTAGCCTCCTCTGTGTGACTTGTAGCTATTCTCTGTTGTGTTTGTTTGGCGTAGGTTCAAAAGACTACCTTGTTTGGGGTAAGGGTTATTATGGTTGTCTGCCTAAAGGGCTTGTTGTGATGCGATTCTACAACCCCCTCAGACCAAGCTAAGTGGAACAATATTTACCTAGTCCACTCCTGTATGGGACTTACCAGCAGCAATCTAAAGGCCTTGGGACATCTCCTGGCAAAGCTCTTATTGGCTAATTGACCATTCAAGGAGAAAGAGGGAGACGGCTTTGAAAGGGTAGTATTGCTGCTGGCAGGTTGATTTGAGCCAAACCACTTCAGACCTGACCTGACTCTAAACCAAAGCCAGGCAGACTGGAGTCAGGGAGGTGTGTGGTGGTTGACCACTCAGGGAGAGAGAGGGGATCGAAAGGAGGTAAGAGCCACTCCAGACCTGACTCTAGACCAAGGCCAGGCAGACTGGAGTCAGGGAGCTGTAATGCCCTCTCAACCTATCAGACAGCTTATCCTTCACTCTGACAGTCAAGAGGCTCTCAACGGTCCCCCTTGTTCCCCCTTCACATGGCCAGCCACCTGCACATCAGTCATGGCAAGGACATGCATCAGTCATGTTGAGAGCTAAGCGATTGAGGGGACACATGTATGTTCACATACAGTATGTTTACCTACAGCATAAGCCCTTATGCAAAGTCTTAATCCGGGAAACTGGCCCTAAATGTATCTACTTTTGTTGCAAAATGTTGTATTTGCTGTTATTTTCCATTACCACCGACAGACAGTGGACTTTTTGTCTGGCTGTCTTTGATGTCCTTTTCCGGTGGATTGTGTCCCTAGCTCAGTGTGAGGTGTAGCCTACTGTTAGCTGTTAGCACAGCTCTAAAGACTGCAGTGGTGGCAGGCTGCTGCTAATGAACTGATTCTGAAGGGACTTCAGAGAGACACATTGAGAAAATGGATTCCCTTTCTTGTAGTCTAGGCTGTGGCATTGTGTTCTGTAGAATGGCGTCTCTCTTACGCGACACTCGTCCCTCAACTGACCTGTCTTGTAGGGCGTGGAACTCATATTAAACATTTTAATATTCCAGAGCATCCGCCATTCAAATATGAAAACATAGTTCTTTAATTTATGATATCACTGCGCTCTCATTGATTCTCTATGAAATAGACAGAATAGCCAGCTGAATTATTACACACGTTGTGACAGTGGTTTAATCATTTGTAATTGTGAGAAAAGAAAAAGAAAATGGTGTCTACCTCCTGCCACGTCGGCCGACTTGATCAGCTGCTTAGCTAACTTGTTTTAGCTATCTTACTGACATACCTAGCTAGCTAGCTCTACCTTACTGACATAAACAGCTTGCTTGGCTTGTTTAATTACCCTCAAGTTGTAGACATGCTGCTCCAAAAGTAAGAGGGAATGTTAGCAGGAATCAGTTCATAGATCAGCATGTTTTTTTACGTGATCGCTACATTGTAACGTTGGCTCAGCTGAGCGCACGCAGCAGCAGCTAATTCAGGAGGCTACTACACAGACTCGCGGCAGAACAGGCAGTACAGCTGCTTCATAAAAACAAATGAAAACTCAGAATAATTTTAGCTACTACAGTAGCTAGCTACTTAGCTAGATTTTGGTTGAAACATTCAGCATTGTGTGTGTAGCACAAGGTAGCTGGTTGGTTAGCAGCATCCCATTCGTTGCCAAGCTTGGACGAATTTAAGCTAGCGTTCACGTACGTTGTCAATCTTCAGAAATAAAAAAAATAATAATATAATAATAATATGCCATTTAGCAGACGCTTTTATCCAAAGCGACTTACAGTCATCTGTGCATACATTTTTACGTATGGGTGGTCCCGGGGATCGAACCCACTACCCTGGCGTTACAAGCGCCATGCTCTACCAATTGAGCTACAGATATACTGCCAGTTGAAGCACAAAACTCATTTTCTAGATATAAAATGGTGCGACAAAGACTTCCTCACCAAAAACACGTCAATATTATTGACAGATTTATTGTTTTAGATTAATTGAGACTGTTTATTTTGAGGCAGAAATTAGGTTCGTCAGATGATGTCACCTAGGTAATATTTTCAAATGTTATGACAGCACGTTGTGGCCGAACTACTTTCGAGCTATCCCTTTACCCTTTGCGAGATATGAGACAGATCAGTGCAGGTGGAATCGACGCGCTATCTGACGTAAGACAATGAGGATGTGGATCAACAAGCATGCAGCGCAGATGCCACAGAAATAGTATCACTGAGAGAACTCAGGCCTGACTGCATTCAAATAGAAATGCTGTTGTCTCAAAATTACCCAGGTGTACCTTCTTCTCTTGTCTCTCAAAGTATCCAAGTGTAGGAACTTATTCTGTTCCTGGAACTAGTCTGTCTCAGGGATGAGATGACATCTTTCATTCAGTCTTTCTGCGTCTGTCTACTGGATTTGTATTAACTTAACAATAAGTCATGTTAATTTAGTCTCTTAAGCAGTGGCGTATTATTCACAAGACAATGGCCCTCGCAACCATATATTATCTGTTAAATTAACCACAATAACTATGCAGATTTGTAAAGAAAAGCTCAATTGTTACTTACAAGCACCCCAAAATTCACCCCGTACCCCGCCCCAATTCACCCCGTACCCCGCCCCAATTCACCCCGTACCCCGCCCCAATTCACCCCGTACCCCGCCCCAATTCACCCCGTACCCCGTCCCAATTCACCCCGTACCCCGCCCCAATTCACCCCGTACCCCGCCCCACCCAACCTGGCCTGTTATAGTGAATACATTATTTTGAAACATTCAAGCTCCCTCATGAAGTGGAAATTCAATACTTGTGTTCTAACATGTACAGTAGGACATATTGCTGCGTCACCCATCCACTTTAATGCTAGCTTTACACTTCCAGTCACTCTTTCTCATTTCTGACTTTGAAAAGTCTATTAATCTAATGGAAGTTGGTAGCACCATCAGTGCATTTACCCATGGCGATATTGAGAGCACTGAGATCCATTCTGTTTAAAACATTTTAAAGGAATCCACTACAAGTGTTTTCTTATAAAAGGTTGGTACAAAGTGCTAATGGGAGTTTGATCGATATCAAATAGCTTTTCCGCTGTTAAATGTATATTGGAATTTTATCTGACAAGGTTAGAGAGGTAAACATTGGAATCCACTACTACACTCCTCAGTTTAATTTAAAGCCCATTTGAAGGTTGAGTCCAAAATATTCCATATTTAGTGCACTACTTTTGAACAGGGCCCATAGGGCTCTGGTCAAAAGTAGTGCACTGTCTAGGAAATAGGGTGCCATTTGGGACGTAGTCTTAGCTTTTCGAACATACCCGATTGGTATTTGTAATGATTGTGAAATTAACAATGGAACACATTAGCATTCTTCTGCATTCCAAATGTTCTAGTCTCCTGCTGCTGTTTAAATTAGGACAGCTGAAAGCTGAAATGCTGTCTCATGTCTCATCCACAACGAAGAGAAGGCAGGCCTAGTGTTTCTCTGTGGAAACAGGCCTAGTGTGTGTGTGTGTGTGTGTGTGTGTGTGTGTGTGTGTGTAGGTGTAGGTGTAGGTGTGTGCAGGGATTATATTGGGCCGGGTCCCCCTGGTTCTGAGACCCGGCACCGATGATCCAAATGAGAGCCAGGCGGAGTTGAGAATCGCTACCTTTCATTAGCCTATTTGAATTATCTAATGAAAAATCGTTGTCCACGTTTAATTTTCCACAGCCAACAACACGAGTAGTCTAAGCAACAGCAAAATCAGACAACCCCATAGTAGAATAGTTGACCTATTCAATTGTTCAGCCTGTCGCATTCTATTCCTCTCACTGCGCATTCAAATTCCGAGTGCCGCACAGGGAGAGAAATATACATGCCTAGTCACTGTAGCCTACAACATTCTTAATGCAGTTGCGGGGAAACACTCCTTTTGAAAGCAGTTTTGATGGCCACTGTTAAAAGAGGAGGATCACTGAGCTTTCGAGTGTTACTAGGCTGCACTTATTTCTCAAATCCAATAAATTAATAAAATGCACCATTTTAGAGCCAGAGATTTTAGCAGCGGCATGGTTTATGCGCGTTAGCGGGTGTTGAATGCATAGGGAAGACCGTGGCTAAATGTAACACCGGTCAGATGTTGATTTGTTACTTGTTCTTTTTGTTTTATAAAATCATTTATTTTTCATTTTTATATGATTTAGTTTCAGTTTTAGTGTTAGGGACAGAAAGTAGCCTTATGCGTGCGAGGAGCCATTTATGTGTGTAGGCCTATAGTTTGTTTTTTGGGGATGTCATGTCTCGCCACAGGAGGGGCAGTAATACATAAGGTGATGGTCAGGTCATAGGTTTGGTTATGTTTAAATTATAAATCAATCTTAATGAGACTTGGATTTAAAAGGATAATCTTCTGTGTCCGACTCAGATTCAGACATTTCTGCTGCGCCGTTCAAAGCTATGGTCAGTTCTGGTTGTTGTTGATCACGGGTATTATCTTGCCTGTTTCTGTAATAGCTTGATAGCCTTGACTATGTTCGCCCCGTTGTCAGTTACGACGAGTAGGATCTTCTCCTCTGGTATGTCCAAAGCGTCCAATGTGCAATCAATTACCTCTCTGGCATGTGGATGCTAAAATCCACTGGAGGTTGAGCAACCTGAAGGGGATAGAAGCAGACAGTTGAAGGGGTGATGGAAGCAGGTTGATATGCCCATAAACTAAGCAGTCAGTCCTTTCTTGCTCCATCAGTCTACATCAGTCCATGTTATTTTTCATGCCTCTTTCAGAATCTTCTTAACTTTCTGGGTCGCTGTATCCATTTGCAAGGCAATCACCCCGTTTACTCTAGCAGCGGCAGGAGTTTAAAATTTGGGATCAAGTGTTTAGTTTAATTTTCTGAAGGCTCGTGGACTTGCCAGACAGGATGAATAAATTAACCAGTGCTTCTTCTCTTTTTTTTAAAACTCATTTGAATTAGGTTGACATGTTTCTGCTCTTTTCATGCAAAGTGCTAAAGTTGGTTGTCCTGACATTGCTGTTGCCATGCAGCTACTAATAGCTGGTGTCTGTCTCACCTTGTCTTTATCCTGAAATAGATTGTGTGATTCTTTGTGGGTGCTGTTCAGATGAACTTTGAGGTTGGTTAAGTTTTCCCTTTTACCTCTGTTCCACTGCCATCTTCTGACACTGGAATACATTTGCTTTTGTCTTTTTGTCACGATCGTCATAATGAGTGGACCAAGGCGCAGCGTGATATGAGTACATACTTTATTAGGTACTTTTCAAATACAACAAAAACAACAAAACGATACGTGAAGTCCTCGGTCAATAACACAAACCTACACGGAACAAGATCCCACAAAACACAAGTGCACAACAGGCTGCCTAAGTATGGTTCCCAATCAGAGACAACAAGCAACAGCTGATTCTCGTTGCCTCTGATTGAGAACCACCCCGGCCAACCTAGAAAACACATGAACTAGAAACTGAACATAGAACACAAAACATAGACCCTACACACCCTGGCTCAACATATAAGAGTCCCCAGAGCCAGGGCGTGACACCTTTCCAGCAATGTACTCCAAACAATCCCATTCAGGTCTTCACCTTTTGCTGCCACCATTGTTCACGCCTATAGTTCACCCTCGGCGTTCGCCCTCAGATTTCTTCCCTGTTAGCTAGTGATAGCTAGTGATAGTGATGCACAAGCTAGGCCTATTTGAAGCACAGCAATCTACTGGCAGTATTTACCAAACAATCCCATTCAGATTCAGAAGCTCGAAACCCCATAAAAAACAGCTTGAAAACCCCATAAAAAAAAAGCTTGATTTTTGCCCAAAGTTTAGAATGAAGAAAAACTTTAATTTAATTTGTTTTGCTGTCAAAGGTAATAGTTTTAGTATAGTTAAATTTTTTCTAATGTTTTTCTTAATAATTTTATCAAAATGCACTAAATCGTTTTTCAAATTTTTGTTTTTATTTTAGTTTCAGTTTTTGTTTTCGATAATAACCTTGGTGTGTGCTTTGCTGTCTGTTCACTTGGAGCAGGCACCAGGCACCAGGCACAGGCTGCTGGATGCCTGTGGATGATATCACCCCTTTGTCCCTGTGCTGTCACCTGGACCAGGGGCATGGAGCATGGCCTGGTGAGAGGAGAGGACAAGGGAGAGAGGAGAGAGAAGGGACTGGAGGGCTGGTGTGTCTGTTCTCTATTTGGATCAGGGAGCATGGAAAGTGGATACAGGATAGAGGAAAGAGAACAGGGGGGCTGGAGGTGGACTCTCCTGAGACAGTTGGCATTGCCTAGTCAGTCTGCTTGGCCTGGGCCTGCCTGGTCTGGTCTCCCTCCACTGGTCCAGAGACAGAGAGAGGCTGAGAGCAGAGCAGAGCAGGCCAGCCAGCTTTCCATTCACACACCTCTCTCATCTCCCCAGGTGTACTGCTCACAACACACTCCAACTTCCCCTCCATCCCTCCCTCTCTCAGCTTCCTCACTCCCTCTCCTTCGTCCAGCCCACCCTCTATCTCAGTTCTACCTCGCCCCCTCTCTCATCTCCCTTTCTCTTGCTCTCTCTCTGCCTACCCCCCTCCTACTCAGATCTATCT